>NC_056747.1:981805078-981872578 GCF_019279795.1 Protopterus annectens
AAACCTAATAACTCTGAACCTGTTATCAGTTTGCCATCCATTCCCTGTTGCAATATTACTGGCTTATCGTTTTTTAATGAAACATAGGCAATTTATTCCTCAAGGGCAACAGACACTTTATTTGCAAATGAAACAATAAAATATAAAGTTGTTTGCTAGCAGCAACCTCTTCATTAGTTACAGATTTCTTTAATGTGGAATTATTTACATGACTTTTACTTCTTCAGAGATTGTGCATATTTACTGATACTGGTGGACTGTAGAAGTTTGAGTAGACTTTTATGATAGGAATGTTCTGAATTGGGCAGTTTTGTCGTTATTGGTGCATGCATTTTTTTCATTGTTTACTGGAAAAAATGTTCTGAATTGGGCAGTTTTGTCATTATTGGTGCATGCATTTTGTTTCATTGTTTGCTGAAAAAATGTTCAAAACAAATTTAAAACGGCCTCTATAACTGTACTATATTGTACAAGGAATATAATTTAATAAAATCAGAAAGGTGTATCAAAGACCACGTGTATGTTTCATGTGCAAGGGGCCTACGATTTGAAAACAGCCCAAAGTTAATCTTTATCTGTCACTGGCAAAATGTATTGTCTTTGAATGTGGGTTTCAATGCTGTTTCAATGAATGTGAGTTTCAAGGGCAGAGAAGTTTTAATTCTAAGTCTGTTTTAATTGTGAGATTGCATTGCTTTGTTTAGCAGATGTCTTAGTGTTTGTGCTGTAAAATGCAAAATAAAACTTTCAAATGAAGTCCAAATCATCATAGAAGTAAAGCAGTATGCACATTAGTGTTTATGGTAAATGGGGTGAAATAGCCAAGTAATGGTTCATTGGAATAGCTGAAGGGGGGAGGCTCCATTCAAACATGATTTTGTGAGGGGGAAGGGCGGCAAACTCAGACAGCCCTGGCTGAACTTTACCTCTCAATTGTCCAGATTTTCACAGAATTAATAGATTTTTGCTTCTTATTTTTGGTTTGTTCCTCATTAAATGTGTAGTTTTCTGGCAAATAATTTAGGAATTAAGTCACTAAATAATGACGGACACTGAGTTTCAGACGTCATAACCTTCAGAAAAATGCATGCTAAAGCAAGACCTGTTATTCTATCAGCTGTCTCAGTTTATACAACATTTTTTTTGTACTGTTTATAAGTATATTTGGCCTAGTCCAGATTTCCTGCATTAACAGGTTGAGAGGTATGTGCAAATAAATTGCTTTAAAAAATTAGGCATATCCAAACCTCTCAACTGTCCCCGATTTTGGCTCAAAATGTTGCTCTTCCCCTAATAATCCCACCCTAAAATGGCAATTTTGGAAGAAAATGTGGAGGGTTTACAATTAAGAAATAACTGTAATAATCAGAGTTATAGATTACTTTTATTTCAGAAATGCATATAGCTTATTTTTTTTTTGTCAGCTGCTCAAGTTAGCAGTACTAATATTAAGTGACCCTTCTTTGACAGGTTCCCAGCTGTTTTGTGTGGCTATTTTATATTTTTGCATCACATTTTTGGTCCATTTTTCATAAAATTGTGTTTTTTTGGCAAATTAGTAGGAAATCATTAAAGACTGAAGTTAGAAAATAATGACAGACATTTGTGTTTCAGATTTCATACTCTTCAGAAATTCATACTAATGCAAGACCTACTACTCTATTACCTTTCTAACTTTATAAGAGCAATATTTAAAATTGTCCTTATTTTTGGACCTTGTCCCACTTCTATGTATGGCTTTGTCCAGATTTCTTGCTCTGAGTTTGAGAGGTATGACAAATGTCAGGGCCATCACAGTCAGCCAGAGACATTTCAAATTGTTGACATACTTGTTGCACCCCACTGCCCCATGTAGTGTGACTCTGGATGTGTCCAAGCAAGGTAAGGAGCAGTTATGCAGTGTAAATGTGCAGAGTATCCCCCCATCCTAGGTAGACACAAGTACTACTTTTATTCTGCCCTTGATTTTGCAGAATGTGCGGGTTTGTCATATTTTTATACTGTTGATTTATGCTTATTATTACTCAGAAAGTGCCTACTGCTCTGTGTTTAAGTAGCAATGTTTTAATGACCATCAGGTAAGCTTGTCTGAGATTGTAAGATGCAAGTAAGCTTTAGTAAGCATAATGTTAAAGAATTGCCAACAGTGAAAGCTTTTCTGTTGCCATGCAGAGAATACTTGCATAACTAGATAATGTATAAACCTTGGGTATTGAAATGCATATGACAGTATTTGTAATAAAGGACAGGATTACATTATTTTAAGAAGTTCATTACATTTGTTGGAGACTTGCAGTAATCTTTGCAGGCTTTACCTGTAAACCAAACAGAATGCCAATTTATTGTGTGTGGTCCATAACCTGTACAGTAATCCTTTAAGCAATGTATCTTGAGCTTGTTTCTTGTTTGCTTTTCATTTTTTACTTTGATCATGTTTTCCCCATGAAACACGTAGATAGTTGTTGTCAGGCAGCAGGCCTTTTTTGGATAAGAAACATTTTTACAAGTGGGGTATCACAGATATTGCTACTTTCAGCATGTTACTTGGTACATTAATAAAGCTGAATATAAATTATAATTAGAACTGCAGTGCAAGGAGAAGTTGTTTGAGTTGAGTGCTACTTGTTTTTCTTGTACTTGATTTTGACTGGCATTCCAGTAATGTATTTAAAAAGTCATTTATTTGTTCATGCCTCACAGCCTTTTTGTTTCCATCTAGATATTAAGTAAGCTGTCATGCAGCTAATGCATTGAAATATTCTTCTACACTTCACATTGTCTTGATTGGACTCTCATAATGATGGTTTGGCACCCAGGGCAGTGTATTTAATTAAAGTTCCAGTTTTTGTGGTTTTGAGCATAGCTCCTCCCCTTTCTGGTTGATCACACCCCTTCCCATTGGCCCCACCCATTCAGCTGTCTCCTGCAGCCCCGCTTCGATTTGAACTCACCAGCCGCCACTGATATATATATATATATATATATATATATATATATATATATATATATATGGAATCACTACTTAATACCGAAACTACACAATCCCGAAGCCCACAATACCGAGACTATAATCCCTAAACCACACATTACCGACATTTTAAAAGCGCGAAATTCAAAATCGCGAAAGTACCACATATATACAGCACACACACAAACATATACACAGCCACCCCCATAACCAAACAAACCACCCTACACACTATAGCTATATAGATATAGATATACAATATATATATATATATATATATATATATATATATATATATATATATATATATATATATATATATATATATATATATATATATATATATATATATATATATATGTATATATATATATATATATATTCACCTCCCATCTAGTTAGACTGGACAACTCCATGGAGTTATTTATAGTTCAGGTTATGGTGGGCAAGAACCTCATTCAAATCATAGCCAGTTATAGATCCTCCTCCATGGGTCATGACGCACATGAAGCCTTACTTACCAAACTGGAGACAATCCAAATATTACCAAACATGCTGGTTATGGGGGATTTCAATTATCCCACCAAAAATTGGGAAACATACGCTAGCCCTAACTCAATAATGCAAAAGTTCCTTGATTTTGTTAATTCAAAAGCCCTGGAACAAACTGTTTATGCCCTGACAAGAGGAGCAAACATACTAGATCTGGTCCTAACTAACATGTTAAACAGATGCACTTCTGCAACTGTTGGACCCTAAATAGTTAAATCTGACCACAAGTCACCTTTGAGCTGATACTAACACCAGAACTCACAAAGGGTGAAATCAGACTAAAAGACTTCACCAAGGCAAACTACACCCTCCTAGGTAAAGGTATAAATGCATTCCAAGTCCCACCCCCAGCTGGAAGTGGTAACTACATTGAAGCTTACACTAAAGCCCTGTACAATCACTTGCATAAGTGTATAAACTCGTCTTGAACTGAAAGAATGAAAGTCGGAGCCCCAAGTAAAAGCAAGCCACCATGGTGGACATCCAGCATCAACAAACTTTACAATAAATGCAAAAAGATGCTGTCCAAGAAAACAAAGGCGAGACCCCAACAATGGAATAGCACCCTCCTCAGCCTCAACAGGCAAATAAGACAACTTGCAAAATCCTCTTAAGGGTTTCTTTCAGAAAAACCTGGCAAGCACAGCCAAGGATAACCATAAGGCCGTTTACAGCTATGTACATAGCCTAAAAGGTAGGACCCAAGCATGTGCAGAACTAGTGACCAATGGTATCACACACACTGACCCCACAGAGATAGCAAACCTGCTTGCGGATAGGTTTGGCAGAAATTTCACTCCCTTATCCCCTCCAAACCTATCACAAACCTTCCCCTCAACTTCCCCCCATCCTACAAATCTGAAGAACAGGTCATCAAAGCCCTGTCCGAGGCAAAAAAAGACAGCCTCTATGGGACCAGACGGCATCCCAGGCTGTCTTCTAAACAGGCTAAAACATGAACTAGCACCACCATTAAGTACCCTTTTCAATCATAGTCTAACCAGATGCTTTGTTCCTGTGGAATGGAGAACAGCAACAGTTGTTCCCCTCCGCAAAGGTGGCCTAGCAACAGACCCAGGGAATTACAGACCCATAATCCTGACCAGCCTCATCTGTAAGACCATGGAACGTATCATTCTGGGCCTCATAAATAAAGACATAGGCAACCTCCATACCCTAGATCCTACCCAATTTGGCTTGAAGGGCAGATCCTGCCTGCTAAATCTGGTGGATTTTTTCAAAAATGTGATCAGGGCCATAAACAAAGGCAAATCTGTGCATACAGTATACCTTGACTTGGCAAAGGCTTTTGACACAATCCCACACTCAGGCATTACTGATAAACTTAGCAAACTGAATGTAAACCCATTCATTGTAAGATGGGTTGCCAACTGGCTCACAAACCAGACACACACTATCAAAGTGGGTGATTTCACATCAACCAGCAGACCTGTTACCAGCGGGGTGCCACTGAGGTCTGTCCTGGCTCCCCTACGCTTTGGTATATACTTCTCAAAATTTCAGGTCAAAGCTAAAGGGCTGTGGCTGACCAAGTTTGCAGACAACATCAAACTGGGTGCAATTAGTGAATCTCCAAATGCTGTCAGTATATTCCAGGAGGGTCTTACATCGACTGATGTCTTAGTCATGGTCTCAAACTGAATGCAGAGAAATGCATTATCATTCCCTTCAGCACAAACAATGTCCCTTCACACTATCAAATCAACAGCAATACCCTAAGCACCCACAAAGTGGTAAGGGACCTGAGATCACAAGTTGGCTGCAACCTTAACTATGACCACCATGTGTCTACTGTAGTAAGGAAGACTTTCTACATAGCATACTTGATTAGTAAAGGCATCATCTTGAGAGCAAAAGAGTTAACTCCTCTATACTCGGCACTAATACAGCCCATAATTGAGTATAACACCCCATTCAGCATGTACCGTACAAAGCACCTGCAGCACTTAGACAGACCTCAGAGATTTCTAACAAAGAAGATCGAGGGACTCCAGTACATGCCTTACACAGACCGACTAAATCCCTGTCACTATACTCTGTATCGTATAGACTTCTTGGGGGAGACTTATGCCTGGCATACGGAGCAATCTCAGACCCCGAACCAAATGAACTTGCTGCATATCCATAAATCAAGTGGGACAATGGTTACCTTTTCCAGGGACCTACACATGGCCTGCAAATTAAATAGGACATGCTGGATGGACAGATTCATCTCCCAGTGACTGCCATATGTTTGGAATAGGCTACCTATTCATGTGTCAGAACACCTCTATGAAACTGTTCAAGAGGAACCTGGATGAGTGGATAGGGAACCATAAATTCTTACCTGGATAGTGTCCACAACCCTACAGGACATGGACAGCCATTACGAGATGCAGTCTTGGGTATTAAATAACATTTCTATGGTATTACATTCAGACAAAATGGCTAGGCTTGAAATTACCTCCGGGTCGATTGCCTAGTAAGATCCTATGATCTTATGATCCTGTTTTTTGCAGGGTGGTAAGCCCCCCTTGCAATCTCCACACTCCCTGCTGCTAAATATACCAATGCTGAGATTGCACTACAGTGGGGCAAAAGGACAAACTCCCTTATCTCCACTGCACTTTGATCTCGCTCATCTAAATACCAACAACATTCTAAAAGTTCATTTTTGAACTCTGCAAACAATATTTCAAGTGCTCGAACAGTTGAGAGTATGACAGCTTGAGGGGAACCCAGAGATATATATAGTTGCACAAGTAATCTTAAGAAAAAAATTATTTTGTCAAAGTCTTTAGCCCAGGCAGCAAGTGTGTTTAGCATAGGCAGTTACTGCTTCAGTTTCCAATGATTAGGCTCCACTGCACATAAACAAAAAAAGCTTTCTATTCAGCTAGCTGCATATATTCAGTTGCTATCACATATTATGTTCCTCTTTAATGAGGGAAATACATGCACTCTAATAAGACTGAATGCTCTGTTGTGACTGAACTGTAATACGTGTGCATTATTATTCATTTTCAGATAGCAGTTGTTCAAGGAGTTAAACACAGCTGCTTTTTCTTAGACCAGGAGTAGATCTTCTCTTGCTGCACTGACTATTGCCATTACCCCTTCCACACTGACATCTTAGCCCTTATACTTCATATTTTTTTGTATTATTTCACCACATACCCACACACACAATCACACACACACACACACACACACACACACACACACACACACACACATTAAGAAATTTTTGAGCATCAATCCATTGTTTATTCATATTCACAGTTGCACATTTACCAAACCTTTCTGCATAATGGTTAAAGTGTCTACCATACAGACAAAAGGTGCAGGGTTTGATTCTGACATGGGGTAATTGGCTAGGCTTAAAATTGCCCACAAGGGCACTTAGTCCAGTGTTAATCTATGAACCTAAAGGAAGCAACCATATGATAAAGATAAATGGTTGTAGCCATGTGTTTATTAGTCAGCTTTTCAATTAATTTAGGGAGATGTACACAAAAATAGGATTTCAGGAAACTTTACTAATTTTCACACTTCCCCAGCCACTGAAGAGCTGTCATCACTGACAATATCTGGCCTACTTGGAAAGAACAGTAAAGTCTCCTAAAATCACTTTTCAACAGCACCACTTTGTACACAAGGCTGCCTTACAATTTGTCAAATCTCCTGCCCTTCCGTGGGGCCAGCAGCTCTGTCAGAGGATCAGCTAGTCTTGTGTTCTCCTCCCACCAACCTTCAGCTTCCCTTATGAATCCTGCCTTCAAAGGCATTGATGGGGAGAAGACCCCTTCCTTTCTTACAAGCATATCTTCCTTAGGCACTACTGACCTTGCACTCAAATCAGCATAAAATATGGCTATCCCTACATTTCACAGAATGCACCCCATCCTTTTGATAGATCTCTTCTCACTTTGCCTTGATCCTTGGGTGAGCTATGTGAATCTCGCTATGCTTCTCATTAGTTTGTCCATGCAGTTGTTGATCTTCTGCCTCCTTTCTACTGAAATAAATGAAATGGTTCTGTATTACATAAGCCTCTGAATCACTTCCTACTATATGTGATATGAAGGTGAAACGAAAGGCTTTTACCTTGAGTGAATGAAAGATTGACTTCTGCCTCAGTATAGAGAACTGAGTGAAAGGGTTAATTCAGTTATTTCCTATTTTTCTATAAAACAGAACTATTTTAAAACATGTTTATCATCTAGTCTATGTGACCAAAAGGCACTTGTTTATTACATTGTTTTACATTTTTGCAGTTTGATAAGACACCTGTTTATTAGTCTATGTGACTAAAAGACACCTGTTTATTACATTCTTTCACATTTCTAGAAGTCTGATAAGGTACTTGTTTGTTACATTCTTTTAGATTTTTCTTAAGTGAAATTGCAGAGTCATAGGGGTTGGCAGGCTTGACTGAACATTCCGGTATTGGTGGCCAACATCTCTGGTCTGTTCTGGAAAGTCTTTGCTGATCCCTAAAGGTTAAGTTCCCAGCAAAACTGATAAACAGCTAGGGTATAAAAAACGGTGCTCTCTGTCAGCTGTTAGAAGCCTCACCTGATGAGTGGACGTGCTGCCCAGGACTTTCCTTTCCCGATAGAGTCTCCTGCCAGACCGCAATGGGGCTTCCCAGTCGAAGTGTGGGCTAGGATGAAGTCTTTTACTTTATTGGTAATGTATTAACTTTTTCTTTTTACTCTTTAAATATTAATATTAATGCTTATAGTTTCATAGTTTCATAGTATAGTACTAGGCTATCTGCCCTGGGGCATTTGTAAGCCTAGCCATAGTGATGTGGCTTTTGCCACCGCATGAAGTGGTACAAAAAATGTACAGAATAATTTAGAATACTGTGCCTCTGTCTAGTAGTGACACAATGAAAGTCCCCTTATATAATAGAATTAGTTTACTGTGCCCCTGTCTAGCAGTGACACAGATGTGACCCCCGGGGTAAACTTACGATCTCCCATCCACTCATCAAGATTTCTCTTGAAAAGAGTCAGTGAGGGGCTCTGCCTAATACAAACTGGGATCTTGTTCCAAAGCATGGGAAGCCTCTGGGTTATGAATCTATCCCTCCAGCATGTCCTATTCATACTTGTGCCGAGGTTTAGGTCTTTAGCTCTCGTGGTCCTGGTGGATTTGGATTTTTTGAGGTGGAGCATGTCCATCAGATCCTGATTGGACATGGCCTTGTACGTCAGGCAGAGATCACCTCTGAACAGGCGGTATGCTACTGAATAGAACTGACGTTTCTTTAGTCTGGCAGAATAAGACATATGTTGGAGACCCTTGATCCTTTTGGTGAGTTACTTTTGTCGTCTCTCCAGCTGTTGCAAATGCCGGGTGAGGTACATACCAAATGGGGCATTGTACTCAATCATGGGTCTGATGAGGGAGGAATATAGGGGTACAATGACATCCTTGGATCTGGATGTGAATCCCTTCATGATGAGGTGTGCAAGGTAGAATGTTTTTCTAACCACTTTGGCAACGTGGGTGTCAAATGAGAGGTCGCTGTCGACTTGGGTCCCTAGGTCTCTGATTACTTATTCTGTACTCAGTGGGTTGCTGTCTATGTGATAATCTGTGGGTACTTTGTTTTTCCCAAAGGGGATGACTATACATTTTTTGGCATTTAGTTTAAGGCCGTGACTCCGGCACCAGTTGTCCATTTCTGTGAGGCCTTTTTGTAGGATGTGTGTGTCTGCTGATGTATCAACTATGGCGCCTAGTTTGCAGTCATCTGCGAACTTTGTCAGCCACAGCCCTCCCATGTTTGCTTTAACATCTGAGAAATAAGTGCCAAACAAGAGGGGTCCCAGGACAGATCCCTGTGGGACACCACTTGTGACTGGCTTTGAGTCTGACATTGCTCCAGCGATTTTAGCTTTATGGATTCTGTCCTTTAGCCAGTTTGCGACCCATCTAGTGACATAAGGGTTTACTTTTAAGCTGTTGAGCTTATCTATGATGCCTGAGTGGGGTATTGTGTCGAAGGCCTTAGCCAAGTCCAGGTATGCTGTATGAACTGCTTTGCCCTCATCAATGGCTCTAGTGACTGTTTCAAAAAAGTCAACCAGGTTTAAAAGGCAGGATCTGCCCTTTACAAAGCCGAACTGGGTGGGGTCAAGTGTCTGTAGGTCCCCTATGTCTCTGTTTATGAGTTCCATAATGATTCTTTCCATAGCTTTGCAGACCAGGCTGGTTAAGCTTATGGTTCGGTAGTTTCCAGGGTCTGTAGAGGCACCCCCCTTGTGGAGTGGGACCACTGTTGCTGTACGCCAGTGTTCAGCTACATATCCCGAAGTAAGGCTAAGGTTAAATAGCATTTTCATGTGTGGGTTTAGCTCCTCTTGGAGTTCACGTAACACGCACCCCGGGATACCGTCAGGTCCCATTGATGCTGTGTTTTTTGCTTTGTTTAGGGCAGTTCTCACTTGGACATCTGAGATGACAGGGAGATTACATTCAGCTGGGATAAGTATTTCTTCTTTTGGGGGTGAAGGAGGTGAGAAATTTGCACTGAACCTGTCAGCCAGAATGTTAGCAATATCTGTGGGTTCAGTGTATTTTTTGTTGTTGTGAACCAACTCTGAGCATATCTGAGGGTTTCTGCCCAGGTTTCTAACATAGCTGAAGAAGGCTTTGTGGTTATCTTTAGTGTCCTTAGCGATTTTTCTCTCAAAGTTTGCCTTGGATGTTTTTTGAGAGAACGTAGTTTTCTGCTAATGTTGATCAGAGATGTCTTCCCTTCATGGGATTTCGCTCTGACATGCAGTAGCTTCCTTCTTTTGTTATACAATTTGTTTATGGCTGAGGTCCACCAGACAGGACGCTTACATTTGGTGGAGAGGGAGTTGGATTTGTTTGGGATTGCATGATCGATGCATTCTTGGAGATGTCCATAGATAGCATTTGTGAAGGATTCGGCATTGTGGGATGTGGTATCCACTGGCACAGTGGGCTTAAAGGATACCATCTCAGTCTTAAGAAGAGTGAAGTCTGCTTTTGAGAAGTTTTTCACTGTGGTCTTTTGTGCTGGGGGTGATTAGTTTGTGGTCAGATCTCACTAGTGAGGGGTATACTTCCGGTGTGGAGCATTTTGTCCCCATGTTTGTGATGATCAGGTCTAGTATATTATTCCCCTAGTGGGAGAGGTGACTAGTTGTTCCAGTGCATTTGAATTTATGAATTCCAGGAACCTTTGGGCTAGGGTATTAGGGATAGAATAATGTACCCAATCTATGTTTGGGTAGTTGAAGTCTCCCAGTATGATGGTATTTTGTGATACATTCATATCCTCCAATGTCTTCAGGAAGGCTGAGTGGGGTTCTTGAGATTGGGAGGGTGGTCTGTAACATGCTACCAGTTGTATAGCAGTTTTGCCTATGGTTAGTTGCACCTGTATGGTCTCTGATGCTTCATGTGTTGCTACTAACCTGGAGGTGTGGGTGTCCTTGATGAATATGGACACTCCCCCTCCCTTTGTGGTTCGGCCCAGGTTTTGGGGCCGAAAAGCATGATACGAGATATAGCCTGGTAGCGCTGGGGTGCTCTCCAGAGCCTTGAACCAGGTTTCAGTTACTGCACAGACATTGATGTTCTCCATGCTGAGGAGTGCATCAAGTGCCTGCATCTTGAGATTTAGACTTCTGGCGTTGAGCAGCATTACCCTTAGTTTTTTTTCCATTTTTGTTTTCTAAGGAGGTGGGTTTGTCTTTTGAGCCTTGCCTAAAAAAGGCACTATGGGGGTGGCAAGAGCCTTAGCCAATATCCGGAAGCCCTTGCCTGACATAGAAGTATAGCTGGTTTGATATTAATATTAATGCTTCCATAACTTAGAAGTATAACTGGTTTGATATCACTATTAATGCTTGCCTGACATAGAAGTGTAAGAGTGTATTCTCTAATAAGGCTTTGTTCATTGCAATGAAAATTCTTTGTCTTGATCATTTCTGTCCTGCTAAGAAATTCTGTTTAGGCAATACATTTTCTTGGCATAGTTACAGGATACACAGTTTTTAACAGAAAGAATAAGCGAATGTAGAAATTCCGGGATGGGAAACTGCTCCTTATGGGGTGCTGGCCACTGAGTAGTTTTATGGGGCAGGATTAAGTGAAAATTAGGAAGCATGTTTAAAAGATGCAGAGCCAGAAGCTGTAGTCACATGTTTACAAAAAGTTTCCCTAGAAAAAGGGAAAGAGTTAAGTGCAATATGCAGACAGGGCTGAATCCTTCTGTCTGCATACAGAAAGCAACATCAAGAAAAAGTTTGTAAAAATGGTCAGGTTAAACAATTAGAAAAACAAGTTAGTGATTTACAGAATCAGCTAGTAGTGGTACAGTGCCAAAATAAGTTACTAGCTAATAAGTTAGATACATATCAGAAAGTAGCTGAAAAGGCTGCTGTAAGAGTGTCTCAGTACAAATATAGAAAAAGAAGAGGTAAAATTAACAACAAAAAAAAGTGCATATGAGTATTGCTAAGGCTGGGGTGGATTGGGACCCAGACCACTGGGACGGAGATATTTGGTTTTCGTCAGATCCATCTGATCATTTTGATTCTGATGAAGATGAAAATGTTCCCAATAATCTCACAGCTAAACCAATACTTAGGAGAAAATTGCAGGTTGTACTTGGAAATCCTAGCGGTTAGCTGATGAATGTCTTGGAAGACTGCATTCAACAAGAGATAGGAGACATAATGGATCAATTTAAGCAGAGACCAGGAGAAGCCTTGATGTCATGGGTAATTAGGTTAAATGAAGCTGTGGCTGGTAGCATTAACCTAGATCACCATGTTACTCAAAAATGCTGCTTTTAAGTTCTGATCCAACAATACAAGAGCACTTTAGAGAAACAATAATGATGATATGACAACTTTGTTGTAGCTTGTAGTAGAAGAATGTAATGAGGAATACCCTGCTGAAGCAGAACGGCCTGCTAATGATAAACCATGGTACATTTTAAGGGATGCAATTCAGAGAATAAAAGAAGAAACAATGAAAACTGCTGTCTTTATAGGGCAAGCAAATGCACTGATGCAATGTGCACTTACTGTATCCGTGTGAAATAAGATCATTAAACTCGCTCTGTCAGCATACACACATGTAATGATGAAGCTATTGATTAACCAAACTGGCAACCCCATTTCAGAGGTAATTGACTTTATTAGACAGTTAGGAGTATTAGGAGATTGGGGGCCCAGAGGCAGTGAGGAAAGTAAGAAAGAAAGTATACAAGGAGGGTAGAGAGAAAACATTAATAATTGACTCTCCCAAAAGGACATGTTCATTGCTCTATTACAAGAATGGGTCAAGAAATTCATAGGTTCATAGTTGTTTACTAGGCTAATGACCACAGAGGCCTTTTTAAGTTTAACCATGCATCCCAAATCTCTGTCAAGTTTGATACCCTTGATAAGTGTAAGCATGGGTCTGGGAGATGAACCATTTGCAGGTTACCTGTGTCCATTAGACACATAGTTGGCAAACCAGGGATGAAGTTCTAGTTTCCCATCCAATTGTCCAAGTTGCACTTGAATTGAGTTAGGGAGGAACTCTACTTCACATGAATGGGGAGCCTGTTCAATAGATGAGGTAGTCTCTGGGATACATACCTGTTTCTCCAGCAGGTCCTATTTATATCACAGGCAAGGTTTAAGTCTTTAGAATGGGCATTTCTGGTGCTGTTTGTTTTGTGGATATGCAGAAGTTTCATCAGAGTGGAGTCTGATAATGCCCTGTATGTCAGGCATAGATCTCCCGTCAAAAGCCTGTAGGAGACAGAATAAAGGGATAGGGCCTTGACAAGGTCTGCATAGGACATTTTACTTACATCCTGTATTCTTTTAGTGAGGAACCTCTGTGGACATTCCAATTGTTGGATATGCCTGGTTAGGTATATACCAAAGGGGGCATTGTACTCAACGATAGGTCTGATGAATGCCGAATACAGTGGAACAATTACTTCCTTGGACTTAGATGCCATACTAATAAGTTGCGCAACATAGAATGATTTCCTCACCACTGTAGACACATGATAGTCAAAGGCTAGATTACTATCTATGTGTGTCCCTAAGTCCCTGACTACTGGGTCAACTCTAAGGGGTGTGTTGTCAGTAAGATAGTTACCATAATTACCATGGATGGATGGCTTCCTAAAGGATACTATTATGCATTTCTTGGCATTTAGTTTTAGTCCATGGCTCTGACACCAGTTTGTCTGTCTCAGCCCCTCCTGGAGAACATTTGTGTCAGTGTGAGATTCAATGACAGCTCCTAATTTGCAATCATCTGCAAATTTAGTCAGCCAAAGACCATTGACATTGGCCTTGACTTCTGAGAAATAAATGCCAAAAAGGAGCAGTCCAAGGACTGATCCCTGAGGGGACTCCACTTGTGACTGACCTCTTTGTAGAGGTGGACTCCCCAATTCTAACTTCCTGGGTCCTATCTGTGAGCCAGTTGGCTATCCACCGGGTAACAGACAGATTTGTACCTAACCTCTTGAGTTTGTCGACAATGCCCGAATTGACACACCAGGTTTGTGGGAAATGTATAAAAAGGAGGGTTAAACAACAGAAATAAGAACTTTGAAAAACAGGAAATGCAAGTGTCAGAGGGAAAAGATGAAGGCAATACAAAACCCCAGTGACTTCTTCAGTCCCACCCATATCACAGTTGTATCCTGATTTATCATGGGCAATCGATGTGCAGTCTAATTAGGACATTGGTCAAGCTCTGGTTAGTGGCTGGGCCCAAAGAGACGCATGAGCTTATGTACATTTAATAATTTACTGGCAAAATAAAAATGAGCAGTGGGTCCGAGCCTTGGTAGACACTGGAGTGGAGGCCTCGTTGATTTATGGAAATCTTAATTTATTTAAGGAGCCACAGGTTACTATTACAGGATTGGGTGAAAGACAAACTCAAGCAGTGCAAACAATGTTAGAATTAAAGATCGGTCAGTTACCAAAGCGAAAGTATCCTGTATTAGTAGTACCTCTGCCTGAGTATATAATAGGAATTGGCATTTTGAAGGAATTAACTTTAAATCTTACTGATGGTCAATACCAGTTTAGAGTTAAACCATACATATTGGTAAAGGCAGTAACAGTAGGACATGTCAAAATGCCACCTGCAGAACTGCCAACAGCTGCCAAAGTAGTGAGTATGAAACAGTATCATATTTCTGGGGGACATAAGGAGATAGGGGAAACTATCCAGGATTTATTAAATACAGGTGTTTTAAAAACAGCCACCACAGCATAGAATAACCCAATCTGACCAGAAAAGAAAAGTGATGGTTCAATGACAGTAGATTATCGGGAGATGAATAAATATACTCCGTTGTTGACTGCTGCTGTCACTGATACTATCACATTGATTGAAAATATTCAGAAAAATGAGGGAGCATGGTATGCTGTAGTTAATTTAGCAAATGCTTTGTTTAACATACAAATATCTGAGAAGAAATACAGTCAGTTTGCATTTATATGGCACGGAAGACAGTATACTTTTACTAGGCTACCTCAGAGTTATTTGCATAGTCCCACTATATGTCATCGAATAGTAGCTGAACATCTTGATGAGATACAGGTCCCAAAAAATATTCATATATCTCATTACATAGATGATATTTTGATTCAAGGAACAGATGGAAAAAGTGCAAGAACAATTACAAAAGGTAATTGAACATATGAAATCAAAAGGGTGGGAAATTAATTTCACTAAAATACAAGGACTGTCTCAGACTGTTACGTTTTTAGGTATTCAATGGCATAAGGGACACAGAGAAATTCTGCCAAAGGCTCGGCAGAAAATTTTAGAATTTCCCACACCACAAAATAAAAAGGAGGCGCAAGAGTTTATAGGCTTATTTGGGCTCTGGAGAC
Source organism: Protopterus annectens (assembly GCF_019279795.1). Classification (NCBI taxonomy): domain Eukaryota; kingdom Metazoa; phylum Chordata; order Ceratodontiformes; family Protopteridae; genus Protopterus; species Protopterus annectens. The sequence continues at coordinate 981,820,520 of NC_056747.1, forward strand.
AACATATTCTGCACTGAAGTTAAATACTTTCTCCTTTGTATAAAGTAACCAGGAAGAAGCATGAATTTAATTGATAGGCTGAACAACAACAAGCCTTTGAAGGAGCTAAACAAGCAGTACAACAGGCCCTTGATTTATGACCTATGCAGAAGGGAGAGGTAGAATTGCATGTATCAGTACATGTCCAGTTTGCTAACTGGAGTTTATGGCAGAAACAGGGTGCAAAATGAGTACCTTTAAGATTTTGGACTAGAAAGTTACTCGAAGCAGAGAGTAGGTCTACTCCCTTTGAAGAACAACTGCTGACTTGTTATTGGGCTCTTGTAGATACCAAACAAATGACTGTAGGACATACTGTACTTTTAAGACCTGAGATTCCTGTTATGCAATGGGCGACGAGTTCACCTAAGATGCACCCATAGGACATGCACTGGAAGCTAGTATAATAAAATGGAAATGGTACATTCAAGATCGAGCTAAGGTAGGCATAGAAGGGGTGGCTATGTTACATGAAAAAATAGCTCAAATGCCTGTGCCTGATGAATTACAATCACAATTGCTATTTGAAATAATTACAGTAATTGAATCTGCTGTTAAATGGGGACAGCCTTTTGCTCAGTTATCATTAGAGCAGTGACAACATGCTTGGTTTAAGTAGGGTTAGCAAAATATGTAGGAAATAAGATTAGTTAGAAAGCTGTATCTTATAATCCTGCTACTAAGAAATTATTAACTACTACAGGTCATGGTAAGAGTGGTCAGTATACTGAGCTTTATGCAGTTTTCAGGCTTTGAGGCAAGAGACACCAGGAACATGCCACATTTATACTGATTCTTGTACACTGGCAAATGGTTTAGCTGCTTGGTTACCTACATGGCAGAAAAATAATTGGAATATACATTCAAAGGAAGTGTGGGGAAAAGAATTATGGCAGCAAATGTGGGAAATCTTATCCCAAAGTGTTGTTACTGTATGTCACGTAGATGCCCATTGTGCAAGTGATTCTTTAGAATGATGGTTTAATTATGCTACAGACAAGCATACTAAAATTGCTGAGGCAGATGTTGAGAAGGAAAATGACCAAAATGCGACAGAACAATTTCGCATGGCAAAATGGACTCATTAGAAATGCAGACATTTGGAAGATAAAGCCACTTACAGGTGGGTACAAATGAGGGGAATTTTGATTTCTATGGATGTGATTAAAACTGTTATATCCCAATGCCCTATATGCCAGTACATACAACATAGACCAGTATCACATTTTGTACAAGGACATTTAGACAGGGGCAAGTTACCTGCACAAATCTGGCAGCTTGATTACATAGGACTATTACCTTTTAGCAAAGGATGTCAGTATATATGTACAGCAGAATACACTTACTCAGGGTATCTGGTCACTTATCCATGTAGGAGAGCTACACAGGTAAACACTATAAGTACAACTGATTTGATTATTCTGTATTATGGTGTTTTTTTACAGATACAAACTGATAATAGTTCACATTTTAAAGTGAAAATGGTACAGGATTACAGTAAGCAGCATAGTATTGAATGGATGTTTCATATACCATATTACCCACAACCTGCAGGTTTAATAGAATGAATGAATGGATTATTAAAAGAACAATTAAAGAAATTGGGAAAATGGTTCCCTACATAAATGTGGGGGGGCAACTTGAATACAGCTTTACAAATCTTAAACAATAGTCCAATTACAGAAAGTGAGACACCGTTAACAAGGATGATAACTCCGCTATTACAAATCAAACCATACATAGCTACCAACACTGTTGCTTACTGGTAAATAAAGGAATATACATTAGACCCCTTTAGGGCTACCCCAGAAGCAGCAGGCTTAGATTTACATGCATTATGCATGTACATGTTAAAACCTAGAGACATTCAATTGATTGAAACCAGAATGGGGATTCAGGTACCGCCAGAACATTTTGTTTTCGGATGGATTGCTCTTCGTTCCAGATTAGCCTTGAAAGGGATACAAATAATGGGAGGGTAATTGATGCTGATTACCAAGCTGAAATTAAAGTAGTACTGCTAAAATAGTGGTGAGTCTGATCTATTGATACAAAAGGGAGATAGAATTGCTCGACTGATTATTATGCCAATATATATGGAAATTGTAACAAACGGTACATTTTCTACTACTTTAACTGTGAGACGAGACAAAGGGTTTGGCTCGACAAACCTGACCAATTGGGCAAAAATCTGGATTTAATCACCAGATAAGCAGCCTGAGCAGGTTGAGTTTTTTGCAGCTGGGAAGGCTAATGCTATCCTAGTGATGAAACCAGGACAGGAAAATAGGAATATGTGCATGCAAATAAACGTTATTTACAAGAATAATTATGCTATTCTACTCTGATTTTCATATTCATTTGAAGAATGCGATGTTCATTGTCTGTGTCATCAGTATAATGTGAGAAGTTCATTTGGCCGGATCTATGACTCCCGCTATAAAAGTCACCCAACAAAACACCACAATGACTCAGTGGGAATGGGTTAACAGTATGCAGAATAGAACACAAGAAACTACCCGTCCTGCTGGACAAAAATATTTTGTTGCTAATTTAACTTTTGAAGGAAACTTTACCATTTAGAGAATGAGGAGAGGACCTTTATATATTCAGTTACATATGAAGGACCAGTCATGGTAACAACCAAAAATGAAACGGACATAAAATGTTGCAATTGTAAATATGATCAAATGCATAGAGACAATTATTGCTCTTGTCAGAATGGAACTGATATTTATAATGAAACAATTAACATGAAAAATATCACTGTATTGTTTTGTATGAATGCAACTCAAATCACAAATCAACACGCATGGGGTTCACAAATATCATAACAGTAACCCTAGAGCACATTTTAACCAAATGATAAGAATCCCTTCGACATGTATAAAGGTGGGACAAACCTATCAGAAAACTGTATTACATTTTAATATTACTTTTTCAAATATTATAAAATGCAGGAGAAAACGAGCCTGTTACGATATATTGCTGAGTAGCATAGGTACTGGAATGGGAACTTTGAATTCAGTAGACATTGAAACATTGGCTAATAAATTAAAGGTTACCCATCAAGATATCTCTCAAATTATACACTTGCAGGCTTAGTGGAATTCTACAATACGGCATACACAAAGACAAATGGTTAGTTATGAAAAAGAATTCTTAAGCAAGTCAGTGATTCATTGTTTGTTAATTTAAATTTTGATATTAATGTAACAAAATGTATGAACTGGACAGGATGTTTTCTACAATCTTTGTATGTACAAATGCAGAAAAACTATGTCCAAACAAAACTTTTAGAAGGAAATGAGTATGCTTGGCAACAATTATTTGGTAGATGGTTCCCAGGTAAGAATTGGATGAAACTGTATCCTGATAAATCTCTATGTACTGATACTTATTGTACAGGGCAAATAATGCACTTCAGTGTTACTAACCCAAAGATTATGTGTGAGGTTTTGGTTTTGCCTTTAGTGTTTGGACCTCCAATTCATTCCTTCCAGTACTGGATGCCACAAATAGAGAGAAATGACATAGACTTTAACAACCAGACTCATAAATTGGAACATTGCAGTGACACTTTGAATGGATTGATCTGTGGACAACATTCCCCATGTTTTCTGCAACACTCTGTCAACATATGTAAATGGACTATATTACCTCCTACTTTTGAAATGTTTGTAGAAATTGCTCCATAATTTCTATGATTAGTAACAAATTAGCCTTTATAATTTCCTACAAAGATTCCTTTTGTTGGATGTTTCACAAATATTGCTCATTTAACTTGGCATAATAGTATTTATGTATTTACACCCGTTGATCATGTCAGCATATCTTACCAATAGAATCCAAAAATTATTATTGAACCTAATATGACACTGTCATTAGATCCCTTGCATAGGATAATTAACATGTCACAACAGTTACAGGAACATCTGCAAATTGTAATTCATAGCATATTGCATCATGGAATGCATACTATAATCATGAGTAGTAGATTAATCCATTTAGCAAAGAAAACCAAATCTGATAAAGTGCACAATTGGTGGGACATATTTACTGGATGGTCAAAATCAGGAACGAAATTATTAAATTGGATAATTCATCCTGTTTTGATAATTATGATTATCTTAATTCTATTAATATTCTGGAATTGTTATTTAGCTTATCAGATACATTGAGAAACTGAAAAGGTATTATTGTTCTCAAATACATGATATGAAAGTGATATGAAAAGCTTTTACCTCAAGTGAATGAGAGATTGACTTTTGCCTCAGTATAGAGAACTGAGTGAAAGGGTTAATGCAGTTATTCCTTATTTTTCTATAAACCAGAACAATTTTAAAACTTGTTTATAATCTAGTCTATGTGACTAAAAGACATTTATTACATTCTTTTACATTCCAGAAGTATGATAAGGCACCTGTTTATTAGTCTATGTCACTAAAAGACACTTGTTTATTACATTCTTTTACATTGCTAGCAGTTTGATAAGACACATGTTTATTAGTCTACATGACTAAAAGACACCAATTTGTTACATTCTTTCACATTTCTAGAAGTCTGATAAGGTACTTGCTTGTTACATTCTTTTATAATTTTCTCAAGTTAAATTGCAGTCATAGGGGTTGGCAGGCTTGAGTAAACATTCTGGGATGGGTGGCCAACATCTCTGGTCTGTTTTGGAAAGTCTTTGCAGATCCCTAAAGGTTAAGTTCCCAGGAAAACTAGTAAACAGCTAGGGTATAAAAAATGAGACTCTGTCGATTGGTAGAAGCCTCACCTGTGGAATGGATGTGCTGCCCAGGACTTTCTTGATAGAGTCTCCTGCCAGACCGTAACAGGGCTTCCCAGTCTAAGTGAGGGCTAGGATGAAGTCTTTACTTTATCAGTGATGTATTAAACTTTTTCTTTTTTCTCTTTTAATATTAATATTAATGTTTGCCTGACATAGAAGTATAATTGGTTTGATATCAATATTAATGCTTGCCTGACTTAGAAGTATAGCTGATTTGATATTTGACAGTATTCCACCAGGCCAAGCTGGTAAGTCTTTTCAGTCATCAAATATGGCTTTGCCAGATGGTACAGTTGGGGTACACGCTTTCGTGGTGGATGGTCCTTTTTTTTTCTTTCTCTAACTAAACTGGGGGGTGAGGAGGTGATGACTGAATCTTGGACAGAAAAGATGAATATGGAAAAATCAGCCCAATTTGTTTAATAATGATGAGGATGAGGGTCTGATTATGATCAGCCTAAAATCCTGTTTAACTCTCTAAGAACTTTAAAAATTGAAAAAATCGTCAAACTTGAAGAGCAGATATCTAAAGGATTCATGGTCTTTTCTGGCAAGGGGATTCTTGGATGTGGTTGACTTGTACTCTTCCATACCCCATGACATTATGCTAGAAATGGGTAGAGAAAGGTTTATGGGCAGGGGCAAAAGAGAAGAGGAGATCTTGAGAGTGAGAGAGAGCTTTAGACACAATTCTCACTTGCAATTTTGTGACATTCAATCATCATCAGATATCAATCAAAAGGGTCAGGGGTGGGGTCTATGGGGGATGATATTTTTATCATTATGAAGGAAAAAGGGGGAGAACAGTTTATGGTGAAGGAGGTGTCTTATTTAGATGTGGAGTTAATAAAATCACCTGAAAATGGGTGCATGGGGTAGCCAATTTATCAAAAGCCGACATGGTCCATGGTCTACCCTTTTTCTTAGCGGTAATCATCAATTGCTTTCTAATAGAGGCTACCCCCCCCCCATGTTAGTAGAGCTAAATGGATTCCATCAGGGGTCACTGAATGTAGATAAGGGACAGAATTTTTGGCAGTCGCTAATCAGTGAGTTTTGACGGCTGCAGCAATTGGGTCCCCTAGTTCAGTTTACATATAGGAAGGCCCTGGCCCCAAGAACATTTTTGTTTTTGAGGGTACAAATATAGTACAAAGCTGGTATGTATATACATGCAATATACAGTAAAAGGAAGATATAACTGTAAAAGTTTCATGTTTGTATATGTGGGTATGTCATTATGCTATAAAAAGAAAGGAAGAAAAAATGCCCCTAAACACATTCAAGAGCATCCTCCCTGGAGATGGATTTGGCTTTATATTGATCATATAAATACCATTACGGAAAAGGAAGGATTCTTATTTCATTATTAGAAGAAGGAAGGAATTGCTGCAATTGAGACTTGCTTCCAGGTCTCAATGTCTTATTGTCCATTTCATGCATTTTAAGTTAAGAAGCTGGAGAGAGGTAGTTAAATCCAATATGTATTTTTTTAAGTTTATATTATATATATGTTACATAATGAATAATTTTTATAATATTTTTTTACATAATGTTATATATTTTTTAAAAATTTTTTATGTTGAAGAATTTGTATTTGCTGCATCAGGTTTTTAGTTAGAATATGTACATTTATAATTATAATGTTCATATTTGACTTCATTATAATATTATTTTATATATATATATATATATATATATATATATATATATAGTCTTTTATTATTGTATTTTTAATTCAATTCATCTAATTTTTAAGTGTAATTATATTATATTATGAATTGAGTGTGATGATATGATCATGATGGGAAAGATGGTTTGATATGAATATTAATACTTCCATAACTTAGAAGTATAACTGGTTTGATATCACTATTAATGCTTGCCTGACATAGAAGTGTAAGAGTGTATTCTCTAATAAGGCTTTGTTCATTGTAGTTAAAATTCTTTGTTTTGATCATTTCTGTCCTGCTAAGAAATTGTGTTTAGGCAATGCACTATCTTATCCTAACAGAAGTCATCATTGCTTTGAATAACCTACCACTGATTTAATCGATTGTATCAGTTTCCTTATTGGTAAGTGACATATATCATTACCCTATATGAATTAACAAAACATCTTATTGCCCCCAAAATGTATTGTGATGGGGCAAATCAAACCTAAACTGTGCTTATTTTTAGCCTGACATCCCCCATCATTTTGTAGACTGGAACATATTTTTCTTAGTAACATTTATATCTTCACATACAGTCATTGATGCAACTGCCTAAAGAAGTGATGTCCGATGATCACTGTATTCATTCCAGCTCCTGATGTTAGCTAGCACTGCCTCTCCATATTCTCAGCTATGTTCCTGCCCATTTCACATATGAAGCCACCCCCCTACTAAAAGAGTATGGTGTTTGTAAGCTACAGTACTGTACACTGCTTTTCTCAAAAATACTTTTACCCGATATTGTGTAAAAGAGTCCCCTGCTGCGTACCTCTCAATGCATTGTGTTGCCTTGACCAATGTAATAAGTCTCACTGAACCCCGTAATGGTTGTTGGAAGTAAATCCACTGATCCCTAGCTTCCTGATCAGTCTTCAATGTCCTTATCCTCACATCTACTCCTCCTTTAGAGACGTGCTCATCATTTGTTTGCAAAATTATTGGGTGTTCTCTCTTGGCAGTAGGCTGCACCAACTAACCATCTAAAAGCCCAGCTATGTGCTGTCAGAAAACAGACTCTAAACAGCAGTACTTCATAACTTTCCTGGCAAAATGCAAGGAGTGCTTCCCATAACTTTTGCAACATACATTAGGGCCATTTGGATACCTTTTTGACTGGGGATTACTGCCTTTAACAGCCTATTATCATATTTTTAACTGGAAAATTTTAGTTGCATCACCCTAGCCTGGTACTTTGTGTAATCAGCTCAAGGCTGCTAAGTGAGTCCTGCGGGTACCCTGACATAGCCTTGTTTCAAGCACCATCTGAATGCAAGTTCTTAATTGTGCAAGTTGGCTTGGCTATACTACTGCCACCTAGTGGTCACCCTCCTGCTTTCATGATCACAAATGAATATCACACCCATTTTAATATACTGTCCTAGCCTGGTCTGTGAAGAAGCAAGAAAAGGAGAGTAACATTGCTGGAAATGAATTCATCCTCAAGTTTTGGTGAGTACCTTCATGTGGTGGGCCCTTTTTTCACAAAATCTCACCAAGATGACACTGATATATAGACTGTAATAAAAAAGACAGCTTGGTGCACAGGTCCCAGAATAAAAAAGTTTCCAATCCTTCTATACACACTGGTGCCAGGACTGGAAAAATGGCAGTGTAGAATCCTAAAGACACACAAACATTCCTATAGTGGGGTTAGACCAGGTTCGGGGGTGATTGCCCCTTGTTGTAGAAGGCGGTAGTAGCCCACAAAAAAAACACAAACACTAACACGCCAAAAAAGAGCCATAAAGATGACGTTGACTATAGAGGATACTATTATGCAAGACACCCAGAATTTCCAGACACAATAAATTCATAAAGATTAGGAGAGAAATTAGAGGAAAGAAAAATACTTGCACAAGAAAAACTGTCAAAAGCTTCAAATGCAAATTTGAGTTCATTAATACAACATATTGATGAAAAACATTGTATAGATGAAGAAACTTTGAGATGCCAGGAAAAAAGAAGTGACAGAGGAAGGGTGAGAATATAAAGAACAAAATCCAGAGATTTTTGAAAGGTATAAAAAGAAACATGGAATTGGGAAGAAAAAGATCTCTGATATGGTACAATATTTATACAAAGGAGAAAGCAAAACTAATCAATACAAAAAGGAATTACCAATGATATTTAAGAAAAATACAGGCAAAGTCACCCAGATATGGAAAATTTCACAATGTAAAAATTAAGAAAACAGATGGGGAAAGTAGAAATGAGGACTAGTAATGGAGAAGTTAAAGAAATAGAAACTGAAGTTATGGATTACCTGCAAAATGAAGGATTTAGTGTAGGAAATCCAGCACAGGTAATGTTACAGCATGATGGAATAATAAGTCCCCAATCTAAGGAGAAAAAGGAGTGGGAGACATCTGAAGACTTGCCACATGATGATGCTCTGAAGCCTTCTGTAGGAAACCAGTACAAAAGTTCAGTTGAAGTTGCACAGCAAGGGAAGGTGCAGGAAGTAGTGGCAACTCTGATGGAAGCAATGTTGTGAACTGATGGGCTAATGAATATGAAGGAACAATAGCAGGGTGCGTTCGAAGAGGATATGTCACAGAAAGATGCCCTGGAACTTTCTGTAGAATGACACAGCAAACAGAGAGCAGAGAATGTGCTCTCAGTTTGCAAGAAAATTATCTAAGGGAAGAGTTTATTAATTGACTAGAGATGGATAGAAATATTAAGATAGATGAAAAAAATGATTAAAATCATGTGATATAACAGAAGTAAATAGGATACATTACAGTGCAGCTAAATCAATTACAGATAAAGTCTTACCGGAAAAAAAAACATAAGCAATAAAATAAAGAAAGGGAAGAAATAAAACACCACCATGGAAGCATAGAATATAGAAAACTTTGAGGCAATTAAGACAAGAAATGTCACTGTTAGAAGAATATAGAAGATGGAATAGATCAATAAATATATTTAGAAAGGTAGATATGGTAAAATCAACACACGGTATCAAAACAGACTGGGAACTATCATACACTATTGTAAATAATAAATTAAAGATACCAGTACAGGCAGAAAAACTTAGCAACTATGCAGATAAATACAAAGGAAAAGTACAAAATAAGCAATTCATTGATAACCCACAAAGGTTTTATAGAGAACTGGGAAACAAGGCAAAAACAATAAAAATGCCACTAAAAAGAAAAACAATAGATATATTTTGGAGAAATATTTCTGAAGACCCAGTGGAACATAGCAAAGATGCTGACTGGATAGAAAAATTAAAAGAAACAGTAAGGAACATCTTTACACAGAGATTTATCTCTCAGTAAGAATTACTTACATGCACAAGCTCTGAACAGACATCTACCTGGTTAACAACAAGAAAAAAATGATACTACTCCTTAAGAGTGACCTGCAAGCCATCCTAAAATCTATAGACCAATAACTTGCTTTTCAGTTCCGGAATTGATGCAGACAGAGTTTATAGTCATTTGGAAAAAAATTCAATCATGGCAATAAAACAGAAGGGAAACAAAAGAAAGTCAGGTGGAACAAACGATCATTTGTTACTAAATATTGTCACAATAGAGAATTGTAAAAAGGAGAAGAATGTAAGTATGTTATGGCTAGATTACTAAAAAGTATTTGGCAGCATTCCACACTTGAATGACGGAGTGCTTACAGATCCTACACATAGCTCGCAACCTCTTAGACCAAAAAGTCTGGACAAAGCCTAAAATGATTGGGGGACAAATAGAGGCAGATTTAAAATATTGGTCTTACAAACTTAGAAAGTTGATAGAATAATAGGTTTTGCATTAGCATGAATTTTCTGAAGGATTTGGAGTCTTAAACTGAAATTTTTGTAATTATTTAATTATTTTAATCCTCAACTCTTTGCCAGAAAAGTACATATTTTAGGAGGAACACACCAAACATATAAGGCAAAAATCTGGACATTCTGTAAAAATCTGTACAGTTGAAGGGTATGAATTCCTACATTGATCAATTAGTTAGATTACAGTGACCATGAAACAGTGGCAAACCACTCTGTAGATAAGCCATGACAAAGGGCAAATTATTATAACAGGGATAAAAATTCAAAAGTAGATATTAAAGGATAATTCTTTGTAACCACTGCTGTTTTGTCTTGGCCTTAACCCATTAACCTATTTGCTTAGTAGATTATGACATGTTTACAGTTTGGCTCCCAGAAAACAGTCTTGCTTAAAGACTTCTCATCTACTTTCTGTGGATTATCTAAAATTGTATAGTTCATCAGATGAGGAGTTGAAATCACAAGTGCAAGTGGTTAAAATTTTCACAGATGAAATAAGAATGTCACTTGCTCTTAATAAATGTCCAAAGGCAATGTTTAAAGCAGGAAAGTTGCAGTACCAAGAAATATTAGTCTGGGAAGGGAATGTGATATAAAGGAACTTGAGCAGGAGGGAATGTATACATATTTGGGACTTGATGAATGATTGGCAATAAACTATGAACAAATGTGAATAAAACTCTATACCGAATACTTCAGAAGACTAAAACTAATAGTGAAAACAACATTGACATCTAGGAATAAAGTACAAACTATAAACAATTTGTTCTTCCTATTTTAACTTACAGTTTGTGGTGATTGACTGGCCAGAGAAGGTATTGGCTCAGATGGGCAGAAAAACAAGAAAAATGCTTCAGGCTTATCAAATGATATGTCAGGGTATGCTAAGATTACATATTCCTCAATCTGAAGGAGGTATGGGACTCCTTAAAATTGATTACATGTATAGATCTGCAGTCATGGAACTGCATACATATCAGCTGACCTCATCTGATCCAAACATAGTGAAAGTTTTAAAACATGAGGAGAGGAAGTCTAAGAGGACCTCTCTGTTTGTTTAGCAGAAGCATTCTGGTGTCAAACAGGAATGGAAACCAAGCCAGAAGTAGACAAAATTAGACAGCAACTGAATATGTCAAAAAAAAAGAAAGAAAAGGAAGACTATATGGAGAAGGATTAAATGAGAAGGGAAGAAATGTGGAAAAAGCATAAAGATTGTGGCAAGCACAGAGATTCGCGGGAACAACCTCATCTTGATAGGATTTCATGCAAGAATGGTTAAGGAGAAGTGAAATGAAACCAAAATATGAAAGGTTAATAATGGCAGCCCAGGACAGCAGACTATGTACACATTGGTTTATAAAGTCCATTGGACATGTCTGAGAAACAGACAAATGTGGGATATATAAAATAGAACAGGAAGAGTAGCACATCTTGCTGCTGGGTATGATACACTCATGGCAGACAGCCTGTACACTGAAAGGCACAATAATACGGCAAGACTGTTTTACTGGGGATTGTGCAAACAATACAGCATAGAAGTAGCTAAGAAGCACTGGGAACATGAACCACAAAGTATTATAGAGAATGATGAAGTGTACATCACATGGGATCACCCATCATCAACAGTTCAAAAATATATGCGAGGAAAACAGCTATAGTAGTCCATGAAAAAAAGACAAGAGTAGCATTGATCATTGAAATTGATACAGCTACTGATTACAGGGTTTTATGGACAAAGAGACACAAAGTCCAAAAATTAGGATTTGCAGGCATAAATGAGAACATTGTGGAAGAAAGATACCTATAGAGTTGCAGTAGTAGTAGGAGCAATAGGAAGGAGTAATTTCTGGGCATATTGTGGGAGCAGCAAAGAGCATTTTTAGCTAACATCAGACACTGAAACAATACCAATTTCATGAACTTTCCTTATTCCATGACTTAAGGAATTGGGCCCATTCCCGTAATGGGCCCATTCCCATAATAGGTTCATATGTGTGTACTAGGTTAATGGCCCTAGAGCCTTTACAAGCCTAGCCCATAGGATCACCCTGGCATTGTGCCACCCAACCTTAGTTCCCAGTCCCTCTGTCAAGTAGAGTCACTGAAGTGATTCCTGGGGTGAATTTTCTATTTCCCATCCACTCATCAAGATTTCTCTTGAAGAGGGCCAGTGAGGCACTCTGGTTGACATGTATGGGAAGTATATTCCATAGCATGGGCAATCTCTGGGTTATGAACCTGTCCATCCAGCTTGTTCTGTTGATTGTGGTAATGAGGTTGAGGTCTCTGGAGCATGTGGTGTGGACGGATTGGGATTTCTTTAGATGTAGCATTTCTAAAATAGTTGGGTTAGACATGACTTTGTAAGTCAAGCAGAGATCGCCTCTAAGTAGGTGATATGAGACAGAAAATAGTTGGAGTTTTTGAGTCTGTCCATATAGAACAAGTGTTTAAGGCCTAGGATCCTCTTTGTGAGGTACTTTTGCGGCCTCTCTAGTTGTTGCAGGTGTCTAGTGAGGTACATGCCAAATGGGACATTGTACTCGATGACTGGCCTAATGAGGGAAGAGTAGAGGGAGACAATGAACTCTTTCTTTCTGGATGTAAAACCCTCAGTAATGAGATGTGCCACATAGAAGGACATTTTGACCACAGTGGAAATGTGGTGGTCAAAAGAGAGGTTGCTGTCAACCTGTGTTCCCAGATCACTTATAACACCTGCTGTGTTCAGTGGAATAGCATCAATGTGGTAACTCATGAAAACTGGGTTTTTCCCAAAGGGGATGATGACACATTTTTTGGCATTGAGCTTAATGCCATGGTTCTGACACCAGTCATTGGTCTCAGTGAGGCCTTTCTGTAGAAAGTCAGCATCACTTGGGGAGTTAATTATGGCACCCAACTTGCAATAGTCTGAGAACTTTGTTAGCCAGAGTCCCTTCATGTTGGCCTGGACTTCAGAGAAGTAGATACCAAACAGGAAAGGACCCAGGACCGATCCCTGTGGCACTCCACTCATGACTGGTCGGTAGTCTGACTTGGAGTCAGCTACTTTCACACTGTGGGTTCTGTCTGTGAGCCAGTTTTCAACCCACCTAGTGATATAGGGGTTGATGCCTAGCTTAGTGAGTTTTTCTATGATTCCTGAGTGAGGAAGGGTATCAAAGGCCTTGGCCAGATCAAGGTAGACTGTATGAACCACCTTGCCTTCATCCACAGCTCTGGTGACTGACTCAAAGACGTCAGCCAGGTTGACCAGGTATGATCTACCCTTCACAAAACCAAACTGTGTGAGATCCAGAGTTTGGAGAGTCCCTATATCCTTGTTTATTAGGTCCATGATGATACATTCCATAGCTTTGCATATCAGACTTGTCAGGCTAAGGGGGCAGACCTCTCAACCATCCCGAATAACTCGTTTTTTACCGAGTTTTGGGGTCCCAATAATGGGGTGCCATGATTCCCGAGTGGCATCCCATTATTTCCGATTTTTCAGATGTATTTTTTAAATTTTTGCGCGTTCGCGAGTGACGTCATCACGTGCGTGATGACGTCAGCTCCACCAGCATGCCGCGCATCTGTTTGAATAGGACGGGTGTCACTGGTCAGGAAGATTTACTTAAGAAGCCGCATACAAGATTTACTTCTGCCGTTTCCAAGGAAGATTGACTTTTCAGACAGAACAGGAGTTACTTTACGCTGTTCGGGCAGGGCAGGATTACTTTACTCACTGTGCACAGCACATCTTTCTTCCCTGGCCAGGTAAAAAAATGTATATTAATTTAAAAAATGTATCTTTATTTCTTAGCGGACGTTTGTGTGGACGGAAGAAACATGTGTTTACTTGATTTCTTATTTATTTACTTACCAGCTGCAGGAGAATGCGATTATAGGCAGAAACAGCATATTTTCTTACTTAACAGCTTAACTTATTACTTTTACTTAACATACGGGTCATGTATTACTTCATTACTTATTTACCGGCTGCAGGAGAATGTGATAAATGATTGCAGGCAGGAGAAACAGCATATTTCCTTACTTAATGGCTGCAGGCTTAACCTAACATTACTTTTACTTTAACATACATGTCGTGTGCTTACTTGAGTATTTATTTACTTACTTACTGGCTGCAGAAGAATGTGATAAGTGATTGCAGGCAGGAGAAACAGCATATTTCCTTACTTAACGGCTGTAGGCTTAACTTATTACTTTACTTAACGTACGTGGGCAGGAGAAAAACGTACATGTGCTTACTTATTTACTGACTTACTTATCGGCTGCAGAAGACTGATTGCAGGCAGAAACAGCATATTTCCTTACTTAATGGCTGCAGTGCAGGCTTAACTTGCTACATTTACTAAGTTAATGGATGTCGGCAGGAGAAAAATGTACATGTGCTTACTAACTTGTTTACTTACCAACTGCAGGAGAATGTGATTGCAGTTTGCACGCAGGAGAAACAGTTTATTTCCTAGCAGGCTTTACTCAACAGCAGCTTCTTTTCTTAATGGATGTTTATGCGGGCAGGAGAAATGTACGTGTGCTTGACTACTTATTTGGGAGAAATAGCATATTTCCTTATTGCAAGCAAGAGAAAAAGAATATTTCCTAGCAGGCTTTACTTAATAGCAGCTTTTCTTCTTAATGGACGTTTATACGGGCAGGAGAAATGTACATGTGCTTACTTTACTTATTTGGGAGAAACAGCATATTTCCTTATTGCAGGCTTAACTTATTACTTTTACTTAATGGATGTGGCACTGGGCAGGAGAAACGTACGTGTTTTACCAGCTGCAGGAGAATGTGATTACAGGCAGTTACTTAACAGCAGCTTCTTCTTTTATGTAGTGTGATGTTGCAGGCAAGAGGTTACACTTAGCAGCTTCTTCTTTTATTTATGGTGTGTGTGTGTGTGACAGCAGCTTCTTCTTTTATTTATAGTTTAATTACTTACTGGCTGCAAGAGAAGGTGATTGCAGGCAGGAGAAACAGAGTCAGTTGTGCAGATGCATATATGAAGCTGGTTAGAGTTGATCAAGTAGAGAAGATAAACGTGTCTGTATTATGTTATTAGCTAACTGGTTTATGGGTTGTAGTGAGTATTATGTCATATGTATGATGCTTCTTTAATTTTGGTGTTTACTGTGTATGCTTTAGAACAAATGGCTTTTATGTGGGAGAGAGCTGTGGTATGGAGTTTTGTTGTCTGCAAATGTATTTTTGGTTTCATACTTGTGTGTCATCCTGCTAGTAAAGGCGGCCTACTGACAGAGGGGTCAGGAAGAGGCTATCAGAGTTGTCGCTTGGAGTTTGCAGTGGAACAGCGTTGCAGCCTGGCTCATGATTTTCATTAAGTATTTTTTGTTAGCTACTTATGTGTTGTATAACTGTCTTGATTAATCTCAGTATGTTTACATTTTGAAAGGCAGTTTGCAGAGAAAGTAGTCCTTACTGATGGTCTCCTTGTGTTAGTGATGTAAATAACTTTGTTTACTCCTTGTCCACTTTTCAGTTTCCATGGGTTTACAGGATGCCTCTTAACTTCTTGGCTCAGCATTTCATGACAAAGCCAAAATAATTGATGGGAATACAGGCCCACATCAGGGATGATTTTAAATGTTACATTAATTTACAGGTATTAACATGCATTTTCTGAACATTGCAAAGTATGAGGATCTCTGTCATTTTTGCCTTAACTGTAATTTGTGCAAAATGTTTTTAGTGCTGGACAGGTAGATGGATGCTAGATAATTATTAATAGTTAATATTTATCTTGTAATTTTGTTACATTTAGCAGACACTGTTATTTAATAGTATTGTAGCAGTTAATTTTATTTTTATTAAAAAGTTGGATTTGCTGTTGCTTGTCAGCTTTCAACGTCCCTCTCAGTTCAATACAGTTAATTTTATAAAAGGCAACTGCATTTTAGTTTTCTACAAGTTCAAAGTTCGATACATGTTCAAATGTTTAAATAAAATAGTATTCTGGTTATATTTTGCATTTAATATATGTCTGTTCTTCTATTTATGTTTGAATGATGGTACCCCACAATTCCATCGTGGTGGGTGGGGTTGCATAATTATATATGCAAATTTTATGTTAATCGGTGTACAGATTTGTACCTATTTTTCATGGGCCTTGTCCAGATTTTTGATGTTGCCAGGTTGAGAGGTATGTAAGGGGGCGATAGTTCCCAGGGTCTCTAGTTGCTCCTCCTTTGCGGAGAGGGGTGACTAGCAGTGCACCATTCTGTAGGGACAAAGCCTGAGGTGAGGCTGTGATTGAGCAGGGTACATAGGTGAGGTGCCAGTTCACTCTGTAGTTCATGCAGAACACAGCCAGGGATATTGCCAGATCCCATAAAAGCTGTATTCTTGGCCTTGGACAATGCTGTTTTAACCTGTGAAGCAGTAATACTGGGTGCCTGGCAATCTACTGGTATTGTGAGTGGTCCTTTGGTGGGGGAGAGAGGGGTAAAGTTGGCACTGAATCTGTCGGCCAGTATATTGGCAATATCTCAATATCTGTTGGCTCGGTATAGGAGGTGCTATTGTGCAATAGCTCTGAGCAAATCTGGGTATTGCTGTGGAGATTCTTTACATAACTATAGAAGGCCTTATGGTTGTCTTTACTATCTGCTGCAATTCTGTTTTCATAGCTAGCTTTAGAGGATTTGATGAAGGATCTCAACTTTTTGTTGAGGCTGATAAGGGAGTTTTTCCAGTCTTGGGACTTCACCTTATTCCACATCATTTTCCTCCTTCTGTTGTAGAGTTTGTTTATGGCAGGGGACCACCAGATTGGCTTTCTTTTTTAGAGGAGAGCGTCTTGGTTCTATTGGGTATGGCGAGATCCATGCATTTGTGTATGTGTTCGTACAGGGCATTAGTGTATGATTCGGCAGTCATGCAGCTGTTCTCCAACTGCATGGGTGCCATGAAGTTAGCCATCTCGGTTTTTAGGAGCCCAAAGTTAGCTCTGTAGAGGTTTTTCATGGTGGTTACCTTTGCTGGGGGGGGGGGTGGATTTCCAACGTGATTAGTTTGTGGTTGGATCTAACCAGAGAGGAGTTGACTATTGGTATAGAGCAACAGTCACCCATGTTAGTAATGACCAGGTCAAGGATGTTGCTACCTCTAGTGGTGGTATGAACAAGCTGGTCCAGGGCATTGGAATTAAGGAATTCCAGGAAACATTGGGAAGTGTATTGGTACATGAGTAGTTTTCCCAGTTAATGGAGGGGTAGTTGAAGTCACCCAGTGTGAGAGTGTTAGGTTGGACCCTGACATTCTCCAGGGTGCTTAGGAACGTGGAGTGTGAGTCTTGGGACATGGTTGGGGACCTACAGCAGGCTACGACCTGAATCACTGTCTTACCCAATGTTAGCTGCATCTAAAGTATCTCTGATGTGTTATGTTGGGCTACCAGTCTGGAGGTGTGCACATCCTTTATGAATATGGAAACACCACTAACTTTGGAGCTTTGGCCCAGGTTCTGGGTCTGAAAGGTGTGGAATGAGTTATAGTATTAGAAACCCAAAAGACTTGGAGAAATTGAACCAACAGAGAAACCAGTCAGCTGTGAAGCCCCCCTCTCACTTCAGTTTGGCAGATCAAACCCAAATCCTCTCAATACCAGTGTCTTTCTGGGTATGCCTGTATCATCTTCCTATAATCTTCATCATAGTGTATCCACTTGTTCCATCCTTTTGTACAGCACATATTGTCTCCCTGTTGAATTATAACTACATACCCCCAGCTTTCTTGGGGCTTCTTTCCCACAAAAATCTCAGTGTAAATGGAAAAGCAATGGTGCAACTTTGCCATGACCTTTGTACAAATACTTTTCTCTTCTTTTCTAGTCTACATGCTACAGTCTTTCCCGTATCTTTGTCCTTTTCCATAATTAACAATGAAAAAATGTCAAACACTCTACATTTGAAATTTAGCAGCTAATACTTTCAGTCAAATGAAATCCTAATGGCTGATTCAAAGTTGTCACCTTATAAAAAGGGATGATGGCCAGGCACTATACCCCTTCCCCGACTTCTGAGTTCTGTAGTCAACTTTTGTCAAATGTGCCTGTTGCCTCTTAAGTGACCCAACAGTGTAACTATCTAACTAACAGTATAGCTATCTGACCTAATATCACCCATTTGTCCTGCTTATGATCTGCTTGTTTTACTTGCTATCACTGTATCTAAACTTGTAACTTGTAAATTCGACCAAAACTGTAGTCCAAAACGGAAAAAGCTTTAACTCTGATGAAGCCCGTTTTTGTACGGGTGAAAGCGCTTAGTTTCCCTGGATATTATTTGTATGTTCACTGCTTGTCTGCTTGTTTTGCTACAGTTTTACTAAAATATTTATTGTTACTCGACTTTGGTTTATGGTTTTCCATGGACTTTCATTAAAGCTTTTTCCGTTTTGGACTACAGTTTCGGTCGAATTTACTAGTTTGTTGGTGACCTGTTTTACTGGAGTTTAAACTTGTAACTTCCTTGCCCCATTGCCTTGCCCTCTGCTCTTTCCCTAGCCTAGAAATACTTGCTTGTGAAATCTGCCTTGCATAGAAATGCTTTGCCTGCTGTATCTCCACTAGTATTCTAGACTCTCCTTTGGCTGCTGTCAGTTCTTTAAGTGTTTCCCCGCCTTGTTCATAAATCTTTCTGAAACTGCCCCATTACTGTCAAAACTTTGGAGGAATAGTTACGTATCATGGAGAATACTGCTTCTGCAGAGATGTCTTCCACGCCACATAAAGAAACATACTTCTCTTATTCTCTTTGAATGCTATTGGGATGAATGGTTGGATAATCACAAATTCACCCTCGATTTAGCTCTGCTGTCTGTCATGGCTAGGGGAAACATGTAAATGTCTCAACATATCCTTGGTTGGCCCATCTCTGGGTTATGTGTATGAAAAATATAAGGGCTAAAAATTACCATGGGAATGTAAGACTAGGCTTCTTAAGATGTTCAGAAATCACTAGCCTAGTAAGAACCTATGGAGCTATATAAGACCCTTCTTTTATTAGCCACTATATAATCATCATTTCTCACCCAACTTACCTTCTTCAGGCTCATCCCTCTGATATTTCTATGTTTTTCTTCTTACCCTCCTTCTTTATCTTCCTGGGCTTCTCTACTGACTCCATTATCTGCTTCCCAGAATCTGCAGTCCTATCATCCTGCTCACTCTCTACTTAACTGCTAACCTGTAGTCTTGAGGAACTTGTTTCTGCTTGCTGCTGAAGCCCCTCCAGCTTCTCCTACCAGCTGCTACCCTTTGCATTAATAAGCATCTGTAGATCACTGAGCATGCATGTGTTCTGCTTGTCTCTGAAACAAGCAAGAATTAGAAGAATTAGCACTTAACTCCATAGCCAGTTTTAGGCACCAGTGAACCCTGCGGTCGCTGAGGGCCTCCAACCACAGCAAGTTATCTCATTTTGATATTTTGTTACATATTTGTCAAAAAACTAGTACAGTAGTCTTCAGTACTCAATAAACCAGGTGGATAATAATAACTCTCAGTATGAAAAATTCTAAGAAATCCTAAGGCTTGTCAACGCTTCTTCTCCTTTATAATTCAAAGATATCTCAGATTGTAATGACTATTTTGTCAAGTCGTAGGCTTTATAATTTAATTATTTTTTCCCACTGACATAGCTCTTTGATTTAGTTAAATCCTGCTGGTGGGCATTCTCTCAACTAAAATGAACATCATAACTGGTGTTAAGTACCTGTGATACCTATAGCTGTGAGGGGCTCTTGATCATCCATTTTTTTCTGAAACACCTTTATTGAATAATCACTTATGACATAGGCAAGCTTACGTTTATATAAAAGTAATCAAACTATATTAATAAGTTCACATTTACAAACATTATACATCACATATATTGTTAAATATCATATAATCTAGGCAACATTACACTTCTCTTAAACCTCATTCCTCCTGCAAAACATTTTTCTCTATGTATTGTTCCCACAATTTCCATTTTTTCTATGTAATTTATGCCTACGCTTTTCTAAAGATCTCACCTCCTTTTATCTCTGTTACAACATTCACTGCCTCAAGTACAGTTGGTTTAGATTTTGATTTCCATTTTCTATTAATTGCTTTTTTGGCAGTCACCAGAATTAAACTTAACAAGGCTTTATATTTCTGGGCAATTCAGATCCTGTATCCCACCTCAGAAAATCATTTTGTTAGTTACAATCTTTTGATCACCCAGTATTCCCAACAGAGTACTCTGTAGGTAATATTACAAGTCTGCCAACTCATTACACTCCCAAAACATATGTTCCCACTTGCCTCTTTCTTCCTCATCACACTTCCAACATTTGCATCTACCTGAGGAAAAATTATTTGATTCTGCTTTGAGTATAAACGTATCTATGCAAAGACTTCCAGGCAAAAATCCTACATCTTCTGGACTTTGTTGCATATTTGGGAGCCATTCATATGTCATTCCATTGTTTCTTTGTGAATTGCACATCTAATCTCTCTTCCCAACCTATTCTGACATCTTCTGATTGATTCCTATAGCTGCCATGCAATATTTTATATACCCTACTAATTATCTGTTTTTTCAGCAGCTTCTGTCCTAGATTCAAATAAAAACTCAACCAGTGCAGGTCTTTCATTTAGAATTCCCCTACAACTTTTTATTTGTCTATACTCTGATATCAATCCCCAACACAGAAGGTAATCACTAGCCTGCAATCCAAATGTCTTCTTTTCTCTTACCATTCTATTACCTTTCCTTTTCTAATTATTTGTTCCCAATACCTTGGTAACCTTACCAGCTTCTTTCAGTAAATTCCAGCCCCCTCTTGTCTATTCTCTGTACCCCTAATTGCAGTCATCCCTATTGGCATAATCTCCTTTCTCCATTCAGTTGTTGGCACAGTTCTTAGTATACTTTCTGCTAATTTATGAATGTAATATTTTGAATGACTGTCATTATTCTCCCATATCCAAAATCCCATTTTTCCTTTTTTCTTGAATGACCTGCCTGTTTCATCAATATCTCTTTATACTTTGAAGTGGTTTTCTACTTGTGTCACATACAAGAGAGTTAAATGTGTAGCTCTAAAACATCCTTTCAAGCCAGGTAACCCTAAACCTTCTTGTTCTGTTGAGAGGATCAATGTATCCTACTTGACTCTTGCTCTCTTCCCCTCCCAAATAAAGTCCTTCAATTCTTTACTAATTATTGTTCACAACTTCTCAGGTTGACAAAAACATGCCTGTTCTGTGTATAAAACTAAAGGGACTAAAAACATTTTACTGCTTGCATCTTGCTCTCCATGTCCATAGGCAAGAGCTTCCAGTTTCTCAAGTTCTGTATTATCTTTTGTTTAGGCTCTTCCGACATATCTTTAGCTGTCATAACTGAACCTTTTCTAATCCATACTCCTAAATACTTCATTTTATCATGTTCTCATAAATATTGCATTAGTGGACCAATTCATGTGTGGGTCCATATTTATAGCTATAGCCTCTATTTTATCTTCATTAATTTTATATCCTGAAAAAATAGAAGTGTCTCAGAATATTCTACAACACTGAGATGTCCTTTTCTGGTTCCATCAGGTACAAAATATCATCATCTGCAAATAAAGCCAAATTTTCTTGAACATCATACCAATTATATGCTTGAATTTCTGAGTCCCTTATTTTCCTTGCTAGTGGTTCTAAATATAACACAAATAACAAAGGGGAAAGAGGACACCCCAGACTGGTTCCTCTGTTCAGATGTAACTTATTAGAGAGGAAACCTCCTACTTAGATTTTTGCCTGCAATCCCTCATGTATCCTTCTAATTAAACTTATTATTGTAGCAGAAAATGCAAATGCTTCCATATTGCCCTCCTCGTAAACTCCTAGCTTACACTGCTGAATGCTTTCTCTGCATCAAGACCCAACAACAACATCTATATTTTCCCGTATTCTGCTTCCCTCTGGATCATCACCACTCTGTTAAATTTTTCAAATGTTTGCTTCCCCTTCCTCAAAGCTACATTTGTCCATATCTTTCAGTTTTGACATCACCTTTGCCATTCTTTTAGCCATTATATACATAAACACGTTATAATCATGGTTTAGAATTGAGATGAGCTTGTATGAAGCTGGATCAGCTGGATCTTTACTGTCTTTAAGAATTACAGCCACCACAGCTTTTTTTCTAGGGTGTTGGTGCTTATCCTCCCTTTAAGATACCGTTAAACAAATCCTTCCAGATCTTTATCACTTTCTTCCCTACTAAATTCCAAACTTCCACAGGAATACCATCCATTCATGGAGACTGTGTACATAACCATTTTTATCTTATCTCCTCCTAGCTTAACTATTAGTTATTGAGCTTCATCTGATTTTTCTTGATTTTTTTTAATGCCTGTACATGACTGCTGGTTATTTTTCTTGCTATATGCTCTTTAAGTCTGAAAACAACCCTTTCTGTTTTCTGTTGCCTAAGTCACTGTGCCACAAGTTTTTGTGCTCTGGAGTTATTATCAGAAACAGTTGGTTAATGGCAATCTTTCTAAACTCATACATATTATTCAGGTACTCCCTTATTTTTTTAGCACTCTGCAATTCTGCAGTGTGCCTCCTCTTGTTCTGTAACATTCCCCTTATTTTGAACCTTTGTCAGTCCCTATAAATAATTCTTATTACTTTTTATCCAGATTCTCTTTTTTATTTATATCCTATTTTTAAACTCCACTTGCATTTTAGCACACTCACTAGTAATAACTTCTGGAGCACTTTCTATCTTCCCTAATAACTCCCAGATAATTTCCACTACTCATTCCTTAGATTACTCTCTTTTTAAGAGGTAGGTGGGGAAGTGCCACTGTCTCATCTCTACTTCAATACTCTACATTTTATCTTAGTAATTATTAGTGCATGATCTGAAATAGTTATTGGAGATGCATTGAAGTTCTCAATTAAATGCACATGTTCCTGTGAAATATAATTTCTATCAAGTCTAACAAAATTATTGTACATTGTGGAAAAATATGTAAATTTTCTCTGAGTTCCTGCTACTGAATTCATGTCCTTCATATCAAATATTTTCATAAATGTCTTTAGAAATCAACCTTCTTTTGTTATGTTTTCCCTTCTAGGCCCCAGTTTCCACCTGTAGTAATATTCCCTGCCGACAGCTGATTATTTCTCCCACAATTTTATAAGCTTCAAAATAGCAGTTTTAGGTGGAATGTAAATAGATGCCAGTGTAATCCTCACCCCTTGCCAGTAGTTCCTTAGTACTATGAATCTGATCTTTTTCCTCCTTCTTCTATAACTACTGGAGCTCCTCTAATAATTAATATAAGTACTCCTCTTTTCCTTTGTCCCTGATATTCTGCAGAATATCCATCCTGAAATTCTTTTTTTTTTTCAAATTTGCATTGTCAATTCTTTTCAAATTTGTCTCCTGTAGCATTGCTATTTGTACTGTTCATTTCTTAATATAATTAAGTATTCATCCCTTTTTATCTTTACTTGTGAAACCATATGAGAAGTGTCATCAGCTTTTTAAAATGTCTAATTCCAACTTTTGTGATACATGCACCCAGTAATATCTGGCAGGCCAATCTTTTATACAGTTTTTCTTATCATCAACATTGGAAACTATGTCACATTTCACAAGACTTTTTGTTTTAATAAAAACCCTGAAGCAAAAAAAAAATCCCTAGAACTTATTAATTTAATGCAACATGCATATAATGTACATCTTCAAATAATGAAGTTTAGCCCTACTAATAACATTTCTGCCAAATAAACAGCTGCTAGCACAGGCCTTAGTTAACCTGATACTGAGGTTATCCATGCTAAGATGCATGTTGTTGCCTGTGCTTCTACTTATACTAATTAATGTCTATTTTTTATCTCTGTTCCCCTCTCTCAGATATGAAAACTACCTACATACTTTCAGAAATCATTACATTTTTAGCCTTGAAGGAACTAGTGTTCTAAATTGTATTGCTCTATTGTCAGCTTACCTCCATGTAAAGGTTAGAGAAAAAAGAAAAATGTATTCCTCTGTTACAGTCTAAAGGACAACCTCAAACATGTATTGCTAAAGGAAAACTTTTCATTATATCCATTGTTCTCATATTTATTTGTTTCCACTTAGAATTTGTTATTAGATTAAGCCAATGGTCTTAATCCAGACATTCACATAAGCAAAAGTAAGAGAAACATATCAGCTCTACATATATGATAATATCTTTTCTTTTACACTCTATCTCCTACCTCAACAGCCCCAAATTATAGTCTATTAACTTAAATATGTTTTTGTCTAGCTTTTCATCTAATTTTGCACTGTAAGGCCCACATTTCTTAATACCAAAAAAGAAGAAAAAAGGCATATCCAAAGTGGAAAGCTTCACTATTCCCTTGCAGAAGGATAATGATATCTAGGATGCGGAATCTTACACCAAGGCACTCTATATGCATCTTTAGGATTGCATGGACCGTGCTATCCCAAATAAAACCAAGACTCCTTCCTGAAGCAAGAAGAAACCAGTCTGGTGGACCCCGGCCATAAGCAAACTTTACAATAAAAGGAGGAGACTTATACAAAAAAAGGCCAAATCTCAAGTAGAAAAATCATCCCTGATCAGCATTAGTAAGAAATTGAGGGCCCTCATCAAGTCAACTAAAGCTAATTTTGAAAAAAAAGTTGCCAAGGATGCCAAGGATAACCATAAGGCCTTCTATGGCTACATCAAAAACCTAAATGGCAATGCTCAGGTCTGTTCTGAGCTAGTACAAAATAGAACAAAATACTCTGACCCTTCTGACATTGCCAACATCTTGGCTGACAGGTTCAGTGCAAAATCCCCCCCCCTCACCACCTACAGGGCCTATTACCATTCTAGGGGATTGTGTAAGTCCAATTATTACTGATACGTTGGTTAACAAGGCTCTATCTAAAGCTAAAAACACTGCCTCCATGGGACCAGATGGTGTCCCAGGGTGTGTCATACGCAAGCTCCAAAAGGAATTAACCCTGCATCTTAATACCCTGTTCAGTCTCAGCCTCTCCACAGGATATGTGCCCATAGAATGGCGCACGGCACCTGTGGTCCTGCTGCACAAGGGTGGGGCCACAACTGTCCCTGGGAACTACCGACCAATAAGCCTGACCAGTCTGATCTGTAAGGCTATGGAGCAAATCATTATGGAACTCATAAATGGAGAGATTGGGAACCTCCCATCGCTGGACCCCACACAGTTCGGCTTTGTCAAGGGCAGATCATGCCTCCTGAACCTGGTGGATTTCTTTGAGATAGTTACTCAGGCTATAGATAAGGGAAAGGAGGTACACATGGCTTACCTTGACCTTGCTAAAGCATTTGACACCATTCCCCATTTAGGTATTATTGATAAGCTCACCAGCCTGGGCATAAACCCTTATGTCACAAAATGGATCGCAAACTGGCTCTCAGACAGATCCCATAAAGTAAGAGTAGCGGGATCTATGTCTGAATCCAGACCAGTAACGAGCGGTGTGCCTCAGGGCTCTGTCCTGTGGCCTCTCCTTTTTGGCATATACTTCTCAGAAGTACAGGCAAGCACAAAAGGGCTGTGGCTGACTAAGTTTGTGGACGACTGCAAACTGGGTGCTATAATAGAGTCTCCGGCCGACATGGAGATCCTCCAGAAGGGCCTAAATGAGACTGATGCATGGTGTCAAAGCCATGGTCTCAAGCTAAATGCAAAAAAATGCATAGTAATCCCCTTTGGAAAAAACAGAGTACCCGCAAACTACAACATAGGAGATAATCCCCTGAAATTTGTAAAAGAAATAAGGGATCTAGGGACCCAAGCAGATAGTCAGCTTTCCTTTGATAACCATGTTGCCAAAGTTGTTAGAAAATCCTTCTATGTGACCCATCTGATCACGAAAGGGTTCGCATCAAGATCTAAGGATGTAATCGTGCCCCTCTACTCTTCCCTCATCAGACCCATTATTGAGTACAATGCACCAATTGGAATGTACCTGGCTAGACATCTCCATCAGCTGGGAGAGACCACAGAGGTACCTAACCAAGAGGATTACTGGCCTCAAACAGTTGCCCTATGCAGCACAATTGAAAAAGCTAAGACTGTTCTCTGTTGCATACCGCCTTCTCAGAGGTGATCTCTTTCTAACGTACAGAGCCATGTCCAACCCAGAATTGTTGAACATGCTCCATCTTAGCAAAACCAAATCTACTCGAGCTACATGCTCTAGGGATATAAACCTCAACACAACAATGAATAGAACATGCTGGAGGGATAGATTCCTTTCGCAGAGACTTCCCTTACTATGAAACAGGGTCCCGATCTACATAAGACAGAGCCCCTCACTATCACTCTTCAAGAGGAACCTTGATGAGTGGATGGGTAACAGAAAGTTCACACCGGGCATCACACCAACAGCACTACTAGATAGGGGCCAAGGGTACTAGCTGCTAGTACAAGGGTCTAGGGAACTACCAAAGGGGCGGTGAATACCGTACAATG
Organism: Protopterus annectens; assembly: GCF_019279795.1. Taxonomy (NCBI): domain Eukaryota; kingdom Metazoa; phylum Chordata; order Ceratodontiformes; family Protopteridae; genus Protopterus; species Protopterus annectens. Next base: position 981,847,402 of record NC_056747.1, read on the forward strand.
TGGCTGGGCTAATATATGCCTTTAGGCAGATAGCCCAGTACCAACCTATGAACCTATATGTTTACTTTAGTAACTTTATCAAATACAAGAAAAAACAAAAATACTTTACTATAATATAAAGAATTTATAGTGTGAAAAATTTCCTAGAAATACTGTTAAGAAAAGAAATTGTTTTACACTTACTTTTTCCTTCTGTGATATGAATGTGATATGAAAGGCATTTACCTTGAGTAAATGACAGATCGACTTCTTCTTCAGTATAGAGAATTGAGTGAAAAGGTTAATTTAGTTATTCTTTATTTTGATATGGAACAGAACTATTTTAAAACTTGTTTATCGTCTAGTCTATGTGACTAAAAGACACTTGTTTATTACATTGTTTTACATTTCTAGAAGTCTGATAGGGTACTTATTTGTTACATTCTTTTATATTTTTCTCAAGTGAAATTGCAGAGTCATGGAGGTTGGCAGGCTTGACTGGAACATTCTGGGATGGGTGGCCAACATTTCTGGTCTGTTCTGGAAAGTCTTTGTTGATCCCTAAAGGTTAAGTTCCCAGGAAAACTAGTAAACAGAAGGATTAAAAATCAGGACTGTCTGTCAGCTGGTAGAAGCCTCACCCATGGAGTGGATGCACTGCCCAGGACCTTCCCAATAAAGTCTCGTACCTGACCACAATGGGGCTTCCTGGCCAAAGTGTGGGCTAGGATGAAGTCTTTCGCTTTATCTGTGATGTATTAACTTGTTCTTTCCCTTTTATTCTTTTTAATATTAATGTTAATGCCTGCCTGACATAGAAGTATAGCTGGTTTGATATTAATATTAATGCTTGCCTGACATAGAAGTATAGCTGGTTTGATATTAATATTAATGCTTGCCTGACATAGAAGTATAACAGGTTTGATATTAATATTAATGCTTGCCTGACATAGAAGTATAGCTGGCTTGATATTAATATTAATGTGTGCCTGACATAGAAGTATAGCTGGTTTGTTATTACTATTAATGCTTGCCTGATATAGAAGTGTAAAGGTGCATTGTCTAATAAAGCTTTATTCATTGTAGTGAAAATTCTTTGTCTTGATCATTTCTGTCCTGCTAAGAAAATGTGTTTAGGTAATATATTTTCTTGTCATAGTTGGCAGGATTTGAAATGTTTAAGAAAAAGTATCCTGCAATAATAGTACCTATTCCTGAGCATATAATTGGATACATATCGGTAAAAGCAGTAACAGTAGGATATGTCAAAATGCCACCTGCAGAATTGCCTCCAGCTACCAAAGTAGTGATGTTAAACATAATACAATGTTGTTTGGTATAAATACAAATGAGAAAGTTTATATGTGTAAATGCATTCATTGTTTTGATCAGTATGTACAAAAGTATAAAACTCAAATTTAACTGTGGAGACAGATATCCTTGTTTTTGTTTAAAACTGTGTTAAATCATGATAAAGTTTACAGGTGGTAGAGACAGCTGAAATGTTTCAGCCCTAATGTTCACAGTGGAATGTATTTAACAGAGATAATACATTATCAGAGCTTAATGAAAGGCACATGCCAATGTTAAAGAAACATGGCATACAGGTTAGAAAGCATATGCAAACTATTTCAGACATTTTGCCTAGAGCTGATGTTGCTATACAAATGGATGGTACAAAATCTACAGTAGTGCACACAAATGACACTTGTAAAGATATGCTTGAAGTTTGTTCAAATGTACAAAATGAATTGGTTATTACAGAAACATGCAGATTTATGGGTTAAAGATACAATAAATTCCAGTTCAGCTGACACAGCTAAAGTGCTAAGAAAGATGTATTGGGTGTGGCCAGTTAGAAAAAAAGAGTAACCATACACATTTATGTTGTGTAGGGTATACCAGAACTAACAGTCTAGTTACATGAATACAGTTTTTTTCAGGATTTATCAAGTGTAACAGCTCAGTGCAGCTCCGTAGTAACACAGAAATACATTAGGATTTAAAGGGTTAAAACCTACAGCCGCTAACAGTTTTAAGTGCAACAGGTATGGACATTACATTAAAGTTAACTACAAAGTTATTAGAGCATTTTGTTCCGCTGTGGCAACCCCTAACCGGGAAAAGCCGAAAGACACAAACAAACTTTTACAGTTTCTGACAGGATGCTAGAACAGGCAGAGTATGGCAATGAAAATATTTTTAGCATTAACATTTTTTCTCTTGGTACTAATGAAGATGGGTTTAGTAAGTGCAGTAGGGCTTGGGAAGTGTAGACAGGTGGGGGATGTGAACAGGGACATACTGAGGGTGGCATCAGCCACTCCAGTTGCAGGAAGTCCTGATGATAGACAAATTGCATGTTTTTTTCTGTAGAAAACTGGGACATATCAAACAGAACTGTGCATACTACAGAAAATGGAAAAACAGGCAAATAGAGAAAGGAGTATTTGCAAGGGACTCAGAGAAATAAATAAGTAAAAAAGGAAGCAAAAGCTGCAGGTTTAATAGAATGAATGAAAAGATTATTAAAAGAACAATTAAAGAAATTGGGAAATGGTTCCCTACAGAATTGGAGGGGCAACTTGAATGTAGCTTTAGAAATCTTAAACAATACACCAATTAAAGAAAGTGAGACTCTGTTAACAATGATGATAATGCCGTCATTACAAATTAAACCTTACATAGCTACCAACACTGTTGTTTACTGGGAAATAAAGGAAGGTGAATTAGCTCCCTTTAGGGCTACTCTAGAAACAGCAGGCTTAGATTTACATGCATTATACATGTACAGCTTAAAACCTAGAGATATTCAATTGACTCAAACCAGAATAGGGGTTCAGATACCTCTTGAATATTTCAGATGTATTGCTCCTTATTCTGGATTAGCCTTGAAAGGAATACAAATAATGGGAGGTGCAATTGTTGCTGATTACCAAGGTGAAATTAAAATAGTACTGCTAAACAATGGTAATTCTGATCTGTTGATACAAAAGGGAGATATAATTTCTCAGTTGATTATTATGCCAATATATATGGGAACTGTAACAAAAGGTACAGCTGCTACTACTTTAACTGTGAGAGGAGATAAAGGGTTTGGATCTACAAACCTGAGCAATGGGGCAAAAATCTGGATTCAATCTCCAGATAAGCAGCCTGAGCAGGTTGAGTTTTTTTGCAACTGGAAAGGATAATGCTATCTTAGTGATGAAACCAGGATAGGAAAATGGAAATATGTGCATGCAAGCAAATGTTATTTACTAGAATAATTATGCTATTCTACTCTGACTTTCAGATTCATTTGAAGAACTTGATATTCATTGTCTCTGTCATCAGTGTACTGTTTGGAGTCCATTTGGTTGAATCTATGACCTCCACTATAAAGAGTCACCCAGCAAAACACCACAATGATTCAGTGGGGATGGGTTAACAGTATGCAGAATAGAACACAAGGAATTATTACCTGTCCTGCTGGACAAGGATGTTCTATTGCTAATTTAACTTTTGAAGGAAACTTTACCATTTGGAGAGTGAGGAGTGGACATTTATATGTATTCAGTTACCGGATGAAGGACAAGTCATGGTAACAATTAAGAATGAAACTGACATAAAATGCTGCAGATGTAAATATGATCAAATGTATAAAGACAGTTATCACTCTTTTCAAACTGGAACTGATATTTATAATGAAACAATTCACATGCAAAATATCACAGTATTGTTTTGTATGAACAAAACTCAAATCACAAATCAACACCATGGGGTTCACAAATAACTGCATTAAATAGTAACCCTAGAGCACATTTTGACCAAATAATAAGAATCCCTTCAACATGTAAAAAGGTGGGATAAGCCTATCAGAAAACTGAATTACATTTTAATATTACTTTTTCAAATATTATAAAATGCAGGATAAAATGAGCCAGTTATGATACATTGTTGGGTAGCAAAGGCATTGGAATGGGAATGTTGAATTCAGTTGACATCGAAACGTTGGCTAATAAATTAAAGGTTACCAGTCAAGATATCTCTCAAATTATACACTTGCAGGCCAAGTGGAATTCCACAATATGGCATACACAAAGGCAAATGGTTAGTTATGAAAAAGAATTCTTAACACAGTTCAATGATTTAGTGTTTGTTAATTTAAAATGTGATATTAATGCTACAAAATGTGTGAACTGGGCAAGGTATTCTCTACAATCTTTGTATGTACAAATGCAGAAAAACTATGTCCAAATAAAACTTGTAGTAGGAAATGAGTATGCTTGGCAACAATTATTTGGTAGACTATGTGCTGTACCTTTAAGAAGCATTCCAGTCAGTGAGCACATGCATATAAGTACTGAGCACATGCAAGCAAGAGTGCCATTTTGAGTGAGCAGCCAGAATGTTAGCATGCATGTGTGTAGTAGTCAGTCAGTTAAAGTATAATGTTCCTGCCATCCATCTTGATATGTTTGTATGTAATAAACTACTTAAACGAATACCTAGGCCTCATTGTCTTATTTAGGTGTACAAGATGAGTGACATGGTGTCAGAAGTGGGATCCAGAGTCAGAACCATGAGGCAAGTGGTTAGAAATAGAGGAATATACATGAGTGGATCCTTAGAAGCTTAAACAACTCGCAAACAGGTCAGAAATGAATTCCAGGTACTAAAACTTGCTTAAATGATTTTTTTTGCAATGAGTATAAATCGAAGCACTCAGAACATTCAAAATGAATTTATAATTAAATGAATTGTCTAAAACTGCAACATATTGATAAAAATATTTGAAATAATTCTGAAACTGTTTGAAAGAATACCCGAATCACATAAAATGCATAAAAAAAGGGAAAAACGACCATACTTTTTTGCATTAACTTAAGCTATTCAAAATATCCAAAGTGAGCAAAGTGTTGGCAAGTGTGTGTAGTATTACAATGCAGTTATTTAACAAAGTACAGCCATTTCAAAGAATATTTCGCAAAGTGAAGCCTTTCAAAGAGTTTATTGTGTAGTTGAATATTATCACAAGTACCTGGTGTGTGTGCATATTTGTACATAATTACAAGCACCGAAATTTCATTGTGTTTTACTATAATTTGTGGACATGGCAGAAGGATGTTGCATGCACACACCACCTGTGTTTGATAACAGTTTTACAGAAAATTGGAGACTGAACAAGAGTACAATATTTTCATATAAGGTGCTTTTTCTGACAAAGACACACATATAAAGGCATATATTCTGCTTAATTTAGCTGGTACAGAAGCCACTGGAACAGAGTGTTTATTTGTGTATGCACCTGCTGTGTTTGCAGGGGAGGGGGAAGACAGCCATATTGTGGTACCAGCTGAAATGTGGGAAGACCCTAAGTGCTTACAACATAAATTTAGAGAAATGTGTAATCCCTAAATGAATATTACAATGAAAAGATACTTATTTTACAAAAAGCCTGGTGAAACTCTTGCAGCATATATAACCAACTTGAGAAATAAGGCTAAAACGTGCAGATTCGGTGATTTGAGAGATGAGTTGATAAAAGAAAGGTTTGTGTGTGGTATTAATAATGACACAGTGAGAAAGATTTTGCTTTGAGACAGTGATTTAATGTTAAACAGGGCCATTGAGATTTGTCAGATATACGAGCTTAAAGAAAAACTCACGAGTATGCTTACAAATGAGAACACATGTTTTCCAGTACCTTCCAGAGCTAATGTAGATAGTATGCAGCACAAGGTTAAAATATGCAGGTCTAAGGGCATGGCCACTTCAGCAAAACCCAGAGCAACTTCAGTAAGGCCTAGGGAATACACAGCAAAGTGCAGGGGTGACTCAGCAAAACCTGTAGCTAGCCTCATAATCAACTGTCATAAGTGTGGTGGAAATCATGAGCCCAGCCAAGAAAAGTGTTTAGCTTTTGGTCAGCAGTGCCATTCTTGAAATAAATGGAATAATTTCAAAAGGTTTTGTAGATCAAATAAGGCACATTCTTTTATTAAAAGAGAGCATTCAAAGAGGCAAGTTGATCAACTAGAAAGCTGCAACCCTACTTTTTATGTTGATTGTGTGTCTGTGCTTGGTGAAACAGTCAATGCAGGAGATTTGTGGGCAAAAAATTAAATATTTTGTACTGCTTGGATTAATGGGAAACCTGGAGAGCTCAAAGTTGATACTGGTTCAATGTGAAATGTTATGTCAGCAAAAACATTTGCTAGAGTAAGAGCTGCAGAACAACTTGATTTGACAAAGTGTGAGAAGCTTGTTGCTTATGGTGGTGAAGAGATTCATACCAAAGGCTCAGTAATGCTTTCATGTTACTCTGCTGGGAACAGCTATGACTTGCAGTTTTACATAGTCAAGAGATATGTGCAGACATTATTAGGCCTCAGAGACAGTTTGAAAATGGGACTGCTTTCATTTAACAGAAAAGTCCACCATGTTAGCTTGAATAGGAACAGCTCAAATTCCACCCAAACTATTTTTTCTGAGTATGCTGATATTTTTGAAGACAAATTAGGCAAATTCCCAGTTGTGTACTCCATGAAGTTAGATCCAGAGGTAAGCCCAGTTATCAGACCAGCACAAAAAGTTCCAGTAGCTACGCAGAATAGAGTTAAAGCAGAGCTAGGCAAAATGGTGCAGCTAGGAGTAATTTGTCCAGTAGAAGAACCAACTGAAAGGGTATTCTCCATGGTAGTAGCTCATAAGAAAAGCTCAGAAGATATCAGAATACGTACTGATCCAAGAGATTTGAACAAAGCATTAAAAAGGCCTCATCATCTTATGCGCACAGTCGAGGAAGTTGCTGCCCCATGCCAAGTGCCACTATTTTTTTTATCTTAGATGCAAAAAGTTCATTTGGCAAATTTTACTTGGCTGAAAATCTTCATTGCTAACCACATTTGGTACGCCATTTGGGAAGTACAGATATCTAAGAATGCCATTTGGAATAAATTCTGCCAGTGAAGTCTTTCAGCATGCAATGGAACACATCTTTTCTGGCTATCCATGTTCTATTATAGTAGATGATATTCTTGTTGGAGGCAATGGTGAAGTCGAACATGATAGAAACCTCAAGAAGGTTCTGGAAAGAGCTTGTGAAGTGAATCTTAAGTTAAATCCTCAGAAGTGTAAATTCAGGCTACTAGAAGTTACTTATGTTGGTCATTTGTTTACCAGTTCAGGTTTACGACCAGATCCTTCCAAGTAAACAGCCATTCTTGGGATGCCAGCTCCAGACAATATCCAAGCCCTTCAATGTTTTCTTGGTATGGTCAACTATTTAGGCAAGTTCATTCCAGATTTAAGTCAACTTTCAGCACTGTTAAGAGAGCTGACATGCAAAGATGTTACCTGGTCCTGGTCAGAATAACACCAAAGAGTATTTAATGTCCTGAAACAGAGAACTTCCAATCCACCAATGCTACACTACTATGATGTTCACAAACCAGTAACTCTTTCCTGTGATGCTTCAAAGTTTGGCCTTGGTGCAGTCATTCTTCAAGAGGATAGACCAGTAGCCTATGCATTAAGAACTCTTACCCAAACCAAGATGCAGTATCCCCAGATTGAGAAAGTACTCTTGGCAATTGTGTTTGCATGTTCAAAGTTCCATGAATATATTTATGGCCAACAGATCCACAGAGAAACTGACCAGCAACCTCTAGTCACTATTTTTAGAAAGCATATGCACACAGTTCCTGTGAAACTGCAAAGCATGATGTTCAAATTTAAAAAGTATGATTTCAATCTTGTTTACACAGAAGGCAAACTTATTTATCTTACTGATACCTTATCCTGATCGCCCGGGAAAATCACAGAACAACATGATAATGAGTAACCTGATTTTGAAGTCATGGAAGTGAGAACGTTTTCTCCCACATGTCTTGATGAGCTTAGAACTCACACAATGTCAGATTAAATTCTTCAGAAGCTCAACCTTTTTATCAGTTGAGGATGGCTTTCATCACAATCTTGTTTACAAGTGGAAGTGCAGCAGTATTTTCCCTACAGAGATGAGATTTTGTCAGACAATAGTATCATAATAAAAGGTCCAAAAGTGATTGTGCCAAAATCCTTGCAACAATAGTACATTAAGATCTTGCATCATGGCCACCCAGGAACTGATTCTACCAAAAGAAGGGTAAGATGACTAGTATTTTGACTTTCTTTGTCAAGAGATATTGAGAAAGTACTTTCATCTTGTTCTGTATGTAACAGTACAAAGCCGCATCAACAAAAGGAACCACTTCACTTAAGCCAGATTTCTGAATTACCTTGGTTGACAGTAGCCACAGATATCTTTGAGTGGAATGGTCAACATTACTTGGTGTTAGTAGACTCTTATTCAAATTGGTTCGAGATTGACCTTCTTCCTAACCTAATGTCCAATACTGTCATTACTAAATTGAAGAGACATTTTTCTGCCCATGGTAGTCCACACACAGTCATTTCTGACAATGGTGCACAGTTTACAAGTCAGCAGTCCAAACAATTTGCTGAAACATGAGACTTTGTTCATATTACGAGTAGTCCTGAGTACCCACAGTCAAAGAGCTTGGCTGAACATGCAGTTTAAAGTGCAAAACAGCTGTTAGAGAAATCCAGACATGACAATACCAATGTTTTTCTAAATTTGCTAAATCTCAGAAACATTCCTCACAATGATCATCTTGGTTCACCTGCCCAGAGGCTTATGTCAAGACAAACCAGAACCATATTACCAATCAGCAGCAATTTTTTGGTTCCATGTGCTAAAAACAACATAGCAGTGAAAGCCCAACTGTTGAAAAAGCAACTGTCCCAGAAGTCCTACTATGTTAAGTCCAGCAAACTGCTTCATTCATTAAAAGAAGGGGAGACAGTGAGGATGCAGACAACAAAAGGTTTTGATCACATTAGATTTGTAAAAAGTTTGTATCAAGGACAGAGATCACACATCATAGACTCACAAGCAACGGAATTTAGGTGGAATCAGAAGCATTTATTACCAGTGTCCAAGCCAGTGTTACAGCATCTTGCATGTAATGAAGACTCTAGTTCTCGGAGTGACTTGTCCAATGCTCCTGTTCCAGAGGACAGTCCATTAGCAATCCCTGTTCCTGAGAATATCCCCGAGAGTCCTGAAGTAGAACATTCCCTAGTGACTGTCCTTGTTGCTAAACCCAGTCCTAACTATTACATTACAAGTGCAGGTTGCATTTCCAGAGCTAGTTCCAGATACACGTCAACCTGAACATGACTGTTGTTTTGTTTAGTATTGTCTGTATAACTGCATGCCTATTCAAATGCCATTGTCAATATGAGACAGCTCAGTAAAGAAAGAGGATGTGGATCAGAGTGTGTGATGTATCTTTAAGAAGCATTCCAGTCAGTGGGCACGTGCATATAAGTACTGAGCACGTGTAAGCAAGAGTGCCATTTTGATTGAGCAGCCAGAGTGTTACATGCATGTGTGTGGTCAGTCAGTTAGATAGTTCATTTAAGTTTAACGTTCCTGCCATCCATCCTGATGTGTTTGTATGTAATAAACTGCTTAAATGAACACACAATGCTCATTGTCTTATTCAGATGTACAAGACGAGTGACAGATGGGTCCCAGGTAAGAATTGGATGAAACTGTATCCTGATAAAACTCAATGTACTGATACTTATTGTACAGGGCAAATAATGCACTTCATTGTTACTAACCCAAAGAATATGTATGAGATTTTGCCTTTAGTGTTTAGACCTCCAGTTCATTCCTTCCAGTACTGGATGCCACAAATACAAAGAAATTACATAGACTTTAACAACTAGACTCATAAATTGGAACATCGCAGTGATACTTTGAATGGATTGATCTGTGGACAACATTCCCCATGTTTTCTGCAACATTCTGTCAACATAGGTAAATGAACTATATTACTTCCTACTTTTGAAATGTTTGTAGAAATTGCTCCATAATTTGTATGTTTAGTAACAAATCAGCCTTTATATTTCACTACAAGGACTACTTTTGTTGGACGTTTAACAAATATTACTCATTTAACTTGGTATAATAGTATTTATGTATTTATACCTGTTGATCATGTCAGCATATCTTACCAATGGAATCCAGAAATGATTATTGAACCTAATATGATGTTGTCATTAGATTCCTTATCTAGGGCAATTAACATGTCACACCAGTTACAGGAACATTTACAAATTGTAAATCATAGTATATTGTGTCATGAAATTAATTATATAATAGTGAGTAATAGATTAATCCATTTAGCAAAGAAAACTGAATCTGATACAGCACACAGTTGGTGGGACGTATTTACTGGATGATCAAAATCAGGAATGACATTATTAAATCTGATAATTCATCCTGTTTTGATAATTATGATGATCTTAATTCCATTGACATTCTGAAATATGTTATTAAGCTTATTGGATACATTGGAAAACTGTGAAGGTATTATCATTGTCATATATGTGAGTCAGAAATCAAAGGACCGAATGTGATATGAATGTGATACAAAAGGCTTTTACCTTGACTGAAAGAGAAATTGACTTCTGCCTCAGTATAGAGAACTGAGTGAATGGGTTAATTTAGTTATTCTTTATTTTTGTATGAAACAGAACTATTTTAAAACTTGTTTATCATCTAGTCTATGTGACTAAAGACACATTACATTCTTTTACATTTCTAGAAGTTTGATAAGACACCTGTTTATTAGTCTATGTGACTAAAAGACACTTTTTTATTACATTCTTTAACATTTCTAACAGTTTGATAAGACACCTGTATATTACATTCTTTCACATTTCTAGAAGTCTGATAAGGTACTTGTTTGTTACATTCTTTTATATTTTTCTCAAGTGAAATTGCAGAGTCATGGGGGTTGGCAGGCTTGACTGGAACATTCTGGGATGGGTGGCCAACATCTTTGGTCTGTTCTGGAAAGTCTTTATTGATCCCTAAAGGTTAAGTTCCCAGGAAAACTGGTAAACAGCTAGGGTATAAAAAACAGGACTTTCTGTCAGTTGGTAGAAGCCTCACCTGTAGAATGGATGCACTGCCCAGGACTTTCCCAACAGAGTCTCCTACCTGACCACAGTGAGGCTTCTCAGCTGAAATGTGGGCTAGGATGAAGTTTCTAACTTTATCGGTGATGTATTAACTTTTTCTTTCCCTTGTATTCTTTTTAATGTTAATGTTTACCTGACATAGAAATATAGCTGGTTTGATAATAATATTAATGCTTCCATAACTTAGAAGTATAAAAATAATTTTCTTGGGTGGGGAAAGCCAGGGTACATTTTTTGGCTAGGCTTGTATGGGCCCTAGGGCCGATAGCCGAGTACCTACCTTTGAACCTATGAACTGGTTTGATATTACTATTGATACTTGTCTGACATAGAAGTGTAAGAGTGTATTGTCTAATAAAGCTTTGTTCATTGTAGCGAAATTCTGTCTTGATCATTTCTGTCCTACTAAGAAATTGTGTTTAGGCAATACACCTTTCTCCACCCCTCCCCCTGAAGTCCTTCCAGCATTAATGATGTGAAGTGAGGTAAATGCCTTTCAGTACCTCACAAGTTTAACAAAGCCAACAAATGTCACTCTTTCCATTTATTCTTATACAGATGTATTTGACAAATGTTTTGCAGTCTCTTATTTACTCACTAATTTCCATATTGCTGGTCTACTTCCTGTTCATGTCCATCTCCTAAATCCAGATTCTGGTTCAGCTTCACTGTGCTCCTAATTCTCCTAGTCAACTCCTGTGCTTTTATCTGTCTCTCAAAGCATTTTCCTTTGGAACAGTGGAAAATGTTTTACTGGAAAAAGTCTCATGTGCTTTATTATCAGAAACATTAGAAGAAGAGTTACCTTCTGCTTTATAGCTCATTTTTTGTTCGACAAACTTTTTTGCATTTCCTCCTTAGCTTGTTCTGTATCAAAAAATGATTTTGCACCTCCAGGAAAAAAATATACTGAAGACAGCTTGAACCTCACACCTGCCTCTTGATATTCCCTAATTACTGGAATAAATGCATTTCTCCTCTGCTTGGTGTACAGTGAATAATCATTTTCCATAAGCACTCTATTGTCTCCAACTTTTAATACTTTACCATTTTGCCATGGTTTTGTCAGGATCAACTCTTTCTCCTTGTAGTTTTGCATAGTTACTAAATAAATGTCTTCACTGTTTTCTCATGACCATATTTGGAGGATACACACAGTGTGTCCTTTCAATAGCAGTTCCTGCTGTGGAATACAAGTCCAGCTGCTTATTTGTGTCTTCATGAAATTAATAATACAATCTGTTCATTCTAGTTTATCTGGTACAGCAGAAAATCTCATATTTTCCCAATGTGCTCTGTCTTCTAATTCTACCATTTTTTGAAACATCTCTTCTTGAGCAGTCTCATAGTCACCCCCTTTCATCATTTCGACCTCTGATGTTTGCAGTTTTTATCAGATCACCTGAAAATCAGTTTAAAAGCTTCTTCCATTCTCTCCAGCCTTTTATTATTTGTGTTGATATACTCCTTCAGTGATTCATGCATTTTAATTGGCTATAAGCAGATTTGACTTATTTTTTCCACTACATTACTAACCATATCTTGCACCAAAGGCAGGACCGGCCCTAGGTCAACTGGTGCCCTAGGCAAAAGGGCTCCACGGCTCCCCCCAACGCATTACCTGGTGCCCCCATCCTGGTCTACATACACCAAATAAATACTGGAAAAGCGCCCCTGCTAGACCGGTGCCCTAGGCAACCTCCAAGTTGGCCTATGCCTAAGGCCGGCCATGACCAAAGGTGGAACTTGAATTGCCTTTTGCTGAACAGCTGCAGGATTCTTCCCAGTTAGCATTTTCTCTTCACCTTTTCTAGTTGATTTTATTTAGGCTATCTTAGTTTCTTCTTTGCAGGCATCCAGGCAGTGTACTTACTTACTAGCCAATAACTGAATTTTACTCAAATTGACAATATCCGTGGCTGCAGTTTTTCAGTGTCTGTTTTCACATTGGTAGAGCTGAAGTTAAGCTGTTGATCAGTGTGCATCCATCTTGGAAGTCTGGAATTCTTGATCATCATTGAATGCATGGGGACCCAGCAAAAACTGCTACTGACTGGGGGAAAATGAGGGAAACATTATCCAGTGATATGACTCTTTTAGGCTAAACCCTGTAATAAGTTAATGAACATGAGCAAGGTAAGCACTAAAGATTGGTAGCCTAGAGCCAAAGATCTCAGTGATTAAAGGAGAACTGCACCCACAGAGTCAAAACACATGTTTATTTCATCTTGGTTTGGTGTTTCCTACACTCTGGGACTATTTACAGGTTTTTAAATATTTTTATACGTAATTTCTCAGTCTGACCACATGGGATCTGGCATCTTGAAGTAATTCTGATTGTTTAGTCTGCCTCTAGGTGTCCCAAAATGCAGTGCTCATCTGTAAAAAAATTACATTGTGCAGGCCTCTTTCTTCCTAAAGCTCCTGTCACTGCATTGATTTTACATGCATGCACTGCTGTCTTTCAGTCAGTTAGTTTTAAGTAGCGTTTCATGCCATTCAATGAGTACTTAAACACAAATAGTACAAATGCCACAGAACAGACTTCCAAAGTGCTTTTTACTGCTGCTTCTTTTTAGAATAGCTAAACTGCATTGTTTGTGAAGCCTGAATTGTACTACTTTGACTAATCTCCCATTCCCCTTCACACCTAACTTCCCTAGCTGTCAAAGTGCTAAGGATAATTTGAGCTGTTACCTGCTATGATTGACAGCTCACATCAGGTGACTTGACTCATGTACTGTTTCCTTGTTCTGGCCTTTACTTTCTGTATGGGTAGGGGAAGGACCAGGGAGCTGTGACATCATAGCATGGGTGGATTATTAGGACAGTCATGGTGATGTCAGTTTGGGGAGACAACTGGCCAGAAAACTACCTATATTCAGTGACCTTGGTGGCATCAATAAATTGAAGACTGCAGCAAGGGTGGGATAAAAGTTTTTTGAAAGTGAAACCACCACAGAACAGTAAGGTACTGTTTAGTGGAGAGAAAAAGTCAATTTAAAATATTTTAAATGCTGTGTTGTTGTTTATTCATAGCAGGGTCAATAAATAGGGAGAAAAAGAACAGAGAATGTCAGCATGTAATAATAGAATCCCATTCTTGTCCTATAAAGAGAGAGTGTCAAGATTCCCTGCAGCTCTCGATTTTGATTAAGCTGGTAGGTGATGTGATCCCATTGTTTACATTTAGGCAGCCTTTAGACTGAGGGCTCAGGTTTCAGTACCTTGGGGGAAGGGTAAATTAATACTTAAGGAATTGCTAACAGTTTCCTCTGTGTGCTCTTTCATTTACAGCCCCATGGTGGTAGCAAAGCCATATCATTTCACTATCAATTGTAGAGAAGTGCCTATATGAGCTACCATTTTTTTTTTGTTTGTTTGTTTTTTTCATCTGTAACTTTGGAGACAGGTGCAAATGTGACTTTTTTATATATATGCTTGATTGTTTGAGTGTACTTCTAATGGAAAAAGATGTAGTGGATGTAGCTGCTCATTAATGCGCTTTTTACATAATGTCCACTTTAGTTTATTGCTATGGTGGGTCCTACTGCTGTTTGTTATATGAAAACAGGCACCACAATTATGTCCTTAGATGAGCAGTACAGGATACATTACTGTTGATAGAGGAGGACTAATCAGAATGTGACAGAAAAAAAGGCGCACTGTTACATTATAAGCACTTAATAGCTAAGTCAGCTTTCAATAGTAGGCATGCGGAAAAGACAAACTATTGTTCCACACTGCTAAAGAGTTATCCGTGGTCTTGATGTATGAACAGTGCTTCAGGGAGGTCATCTATAAAACTTGTTCAGCTTGGGTACGACCCAGAAGGAATTTTAGTGAGCTTATTCAATACCTCTTTAGGTGAATTTAGTTCACAACTATAAAATATGACCTCTCCTAAAGCTGTTTTAACATACATAGGCACAGTATTTTTTCTTTTCTGTTTGTTTATGCAACTCACCACATTACATTACAAATCATATGCAACCTAAAATCTGGCTGTGCCATCACTACAAAGTTTCAGAGAGTGGATGAGATGCATTCCTTCTGTCTAGCAAACAATATACCCACAGTACATATTGTTTGCAATAGACTTATAAAAGGCTGTTTTATAATCCTGAATCACACGTCATTGAAAAACAAAATACCAAACATAAATGATGGACACCTGCAAACTGTTGAAAAACAATTTCAAAAAATAAATGTGAAATAATAACCTGACAAATAAAAACAAAGAAAAAACAATAATGCACCTCTCCAGCCCCCCTGCAGCCCATCTAGGTATTGTTCCACCCACAGTCCTACTACTTGAATAAGCCCAATCTGAACTTGCACATCTTTATTACAGAGTTTATAGCAGTAAGTAATTATTTGCTTGTCCCAAAAACTTTGCAGCCTTGTAAGGGAAATTTTTAAATAGCATGCGGGAAGGGTAGTCTTTTACCTCTATGTTAATGTTCTTTAGGATTGGGTACTTGTACTGCTCAAGTGTTAACTCCTTGACATACTTTGTCTTTATGAATAACTCCTCTGTTACTCAAATGATTCTGTAAAGGTTGTCTTAGGTGTTGTAGGTGGCTGCACCCCACAAATCACTCTAATATAAACATCCTCCAGGGTTGCACCATTTGTGGGGAAGGGAACCAAGTTATGAGAGCCTACTATGCGCCTGTGCCCTTTGTTGCTACAAGTAACCACTGCTGTTATTGTTTCTGTTTTATGGTTGTATTAGTTTTCAGGTATTGATTGGTATGTATGAATGTGAGTTTTTTTCAGACATGCAAAAGAACTCCTCATGTAGCACAGTGTGGATAAAATGAGAACATTGTTTGGTCAGATGACTGCAAGAGAGAGTTGACATAGGCTACGTGGACTTTGGTCAAGTAGCTAACAGTACCATATAAGCATATAGCCAACACATTTGGGAGTTGAGACTGTCTCATATGATGATGTCCTAATAAGCTGGCAGCCCTATCAGGAATAAAAAAAAATAAATAAATCCAAAGAGAATGAAAATAGGGGTTAGCCCAACCCAATTGTGTCCCTATGTATCATGGACATATATTAGGAGAGGTATGTTAGTTGGGAGGTCTCTAGAGGTCATTAGACCCATTATAGACTACAACGCCCCTTTTGGAATGTACCTCACAAGACATCTGCAGCAGCTGGAAAGGCCACAGAGGTACCTCACAAAGAGGATTACTGGCCTCAAACAAATACCCTACACTGACCGCCTCAAAAAACTCCAGCTTTACTCCATAGCATATCGCCTACTCCGAGGTGATCTCTGCCTAACATATAAAGCTATGTCAAACCCAAAGCTGTTGGACATGCAACACCTAAAGAAATCCCAATCCCTCCAAGCTACACGCTCTAGGGACCTAAACCTTGTCACCACAATAAACAAGACACGCTGGAGGGATAGATTCCTGTCCCAGAGACTTCCTATACTCTGGAACAAGCTACCCATCTATGTCAAGCAAAGTTCTTCATTAGCACTCTTCAAGAAAAATCTTGATGAGTGGATGGGAAATAAGAAATACACCCCGGGGATCACTTCTGTGTCTCTGCTGGACAGTGGCACATGAAAATAACTTTCTTGGGTGGTGTAAGCCATGGAACCTTGCTTGCTAGGTTTACGTAGGCCCTTGGGTCGATAGCCTAGTACCTACCTATGAACCTATGTGGAGGATATGTCAGTTTGGACATTACTGACTGTCTCTGCATATCAGGGATATTGGGCCAGACCCTATTTACTATCAACTTGCAGTGATATATAATCAAGTACTGGTCCACTCCTATCTTAGCATCAATGACTGTCTACAGTCTAAATGGAGAGCTGATAAGTCAGCAAGCAAAGGAGAGTAGTACTGCTGAAATTTAATTCATCCTCAATGCTTGGTGAGTACCTTAATGAGGTGGACCTGTTTTTTCACAAAATCTTGCCAAGATGACACTGATATATAGACTGTATTGTTTATAACATATATCATGGACAGAAGTAGGTCAACAATTAAAAAGGATAGCTGGGTGCACAAGACCCAGGATAAAAAGTGTCCAATTCTGGTCGACACAGTGGTGCCAGAACTGGAAAAAAATGGCAGTGTTGAATCCTCAAAATATGGAAATATTCATAGAATGGGGGCTAGGCCAGGTCCAGGGGGAGGATGCCCCCCCAATATAAAAGGAAATAGCAGTCCACAAAAATCACAAAATGTGATAGGCCAAAGAAAAGCCATACAATGGTAGCATGGACTACTGAGGATAAGAAAGAAATTATGTATTGTTACTATTATGCCTAAAGTCCAAAATTTCCAGATACAAGATATACAAAAAGATTAAGAGAAAAATTCGAGGAAAGAAAAATACTTCCACAAGAAAAACTGTCCGAAGCCTCAAATAAAAATTTGTGTTCATTAATACAACAGATTTGTGAAAAACATTATATAGTCCAAGAAACTTTAATTTGTTTGGAAAAAGAAGTATCTGAGGAGTGCAAAAATGATAAACAACAAAACTTAGAGATTTTTGAAAATATAGAAAAGAAATATGGACATGGGAAAGAAAGAGAGATTTGATATGGTGCAATAGTCGAAAGCCAAATTAATCAATACAAAAAAGGGAGTCCCAAAGATATTCAAAGAGAAATATAGGCAAAGGCATCCAGATATGGAAAATGTTGCAATAAAGAAAATAGTATCACAAAAAGGGAATGTAGAAAAGAAGATTAGTAAAGTAGAAGTTAAAAAGCAGAAGATGAAGTTATGGACTGCCTGCGAAGTGAAGGATTTGGTGTAGAAGGTCTAACACAGGTTACATCACAGCATGATGGGACGAGTCCCCAATGAAAAGAGAAACAGGAAGATCAGGAGACATCTGAAGAAGAAATATGGACATTGGGAAAGAAAAACAGATTTAAAATGGTATAATATTTAGGAGAAAGCAAAACTAATCAATACAAAAAGAGCAGCACCAAAGATATTTGAAGAGAAATACAGGCAAAGGAATCCAGACATGGAAAACTTTACAATATAAAAATAGGAAGACAAATTGGAAAAGTAGAAAAGTAGATTAGAAATGGAGAAGTTAAAGAAATAGAAACTGAGGTTATGGAGTACCTCTGAAGTGAAGGATTCAGTGTAGATAATCTAACTCTGAAAGCACCACAGCAGGATAGAACAATCAACATTCAAATTAAGGAAAAACCAGTGGACCGGGAAGCAACCAGTCAGTTGCCATATGAAGATATTTTGGAGCCTTCCACAGGAAACCAGTATAAATGTTCACTTGAAGCTGGACAGCAAGCGAAGGAACAGGAAACTGTGAAAACTCTGGAGCAGTCATTGTTGAGAAGGGATAGGCCAGGGAGTCCCCATATGACAGAGCAATGGATGACACAGGATGAAAGTGAAGAGAATCTGTCACAGGAAGATGCTATAGAAATTTCTACAGAATGCCCACAGAAAATGAAGAACAAAAAATGTGTCCCCAATTTAGAAGAAAATGAGAGAAGAGTTGCTTGATTTAATAGAGATAGATAGGCATATTAAGATCAATGAAAGAAATAGACTAAAGAAGGTCAATAAAACCCAAAAAGTGAGAAGTTTGATAAAACAAATAAAGAGAGTAATTAGGACTGTCCATAGAGATACATGCTATATAACAGAAGTAAACAGAATATATTACTGTGCAGCTAAACTAATAACAGATAAAATTCTACCACAAGAACACAGGGTAGTAAGGGAAAGGATAGTGAGAAATCAAATATCATCATGGAAGTATCGAATAGGGAAAACTATAAAGCAATTAAGACAAGAAGTGCCACTATTAAAGGACTGTAGAAGAGGGAACAGATCAAAAATACTCAGAAAGATAGACGTGATAAAAGCAATATGCAGTATTATAACGGATCAGGATCTATCCTGCAGTATTGCAAATAATAAACTAGAAATATCAATACAAGCAGAAAAACTCAGAAATGACACAGATAAATATAAAGGAAAAGTACAAAATAAACAATTTATTGATGACCACAAAAAGTTTTATAGAGAAATGGGAAACAAGGTAAAAGGAATTGAAAGACCACCTAAAAAAGAAATAGATACATTTTGGGAAGTATTTATGAAGATCCTGTGGAACATAACAAAGATGCGAAATGGATAGAAGATGTAAAGGAAAGTATAAGAAGTTCAAAGGTACAGGATATGAAATGGGATGAAGTAACAGCCAGAGAGATTGAAACAAAGTTAAGAAAAGCCTCTAATTGGAAAACACCAGGCCCAGATGCAGTACTTAACTTCTGGTTAAAAGTATTAACATCTTTGCTCAAAGATTTAGCCATGAATAAGAACTATTTATATGCACACCTTGAACAGACACCAGCTTGTCTAACAACAGGAAAAACAATGCTCCTACTTAAAAGTGAACCTGTAAGCTACCCTAAAAATTATAGACCAGTAACTTGCCTTCCAACTACATATAAACAATGCACCAGAATTGATGCTGACAGAGTTTATAATCATTTAGAAGAAAATTCAATCATGGCAATAGA
The DNA here is from genome assembly GCF_019279795.1 of Protopterus annectens. Taxonomy (NCBI): domain Eukaryota; kingdom Metazoa; phylum Chordata; order Ceratodontiformes; family Protopteridae; genus Protopterus; species Protopterus annectens. The sequence continues at coordinate 981,866,984 of NC_056747.1, forward strand.
ACAAAAGGGCAATAAAGGAAAGTCGGATGGAACAAAGGATCATCTGTTGCTAAATAAAGTCATAATGTAGAACTGTAAAAAGGGGAAGAATCTAAGTATGGGATGGATTGACTACAAAAACGCATTCGATAGTATCCCACATTCATGGTTAAAAGAATGCTTAAAAATTTATAAAATACACCCTGCACTGATCAACTACATTACAGTGACCATGAAACAGTGGCAGACCACTATGCTATTACGCCATGATGAAAGACAAACTCTTATTCCAGGGATAAACATCCAAATGGGGATATTCCAAAGTGACTCCCTGTCACCGCTGCTATTCTGTTTTGCCCTTAACCTATTAAGCTGTTTACTTAACAGATTAGGCTATGGCTATAATTTGGCCCCTAGAAAACAACAAAGTGTAAAGACTTCTCATGTTTTCTTTGTTGATGATTTAAAACTGTATAGCTCATCAGATGAGGAGGAACTGAAAGCACAACTGCAAGTTGTCAAAACTGTTTTAGATGATATAAGAATGCCATTTGATCTTGATAAGTGTGCAAAAGCAACCTTTAAAGCAGGAAAACTGCAGCACCAAGAAAACATCAGTTTGGGACAAGAATGTGATATAAAAGAACTTGAGCAAGAGGAAGTGTATAAATATTTGGAAAATGATGAAGGATCAACATTAAAACATGAGCAAATGCAAATAAAACTTAGTAAGGAATATTTTAGAAGACTTAAATAAATCCTGAAAACAGAAATGACATCTGGGAACAAAATTTGTGCTATAAACCAGTTTGCTCTTCCTGTCCTAACTTACAGTTTTGGAGTGATTGACTGGCCTCACAATGTATTGGATAGATTAGACAGGAAAACAAGAAGGACGCTTCATGCTCACCAAATGATTTATAAAAATCAGTGCACACTAAGGTTATATATTCCCCATTCTGAAGGAGGTATGGGCCTCCTTGAAATTGAGTACATGTATACATCTGCAATCGTGGGCTGCACACATATCTGTGCACCTCACGGGACCCAAACATAGTGAAAGTTTTGAAACATGAGAAGAATAAATCTAAGATGACTGTCCTGCTTAGTCTAGCAGATGCATATTGATGTCAAGCAGGAAAGGATATCAAACTAGAAGTAGATAAAAAATCAGGCAGCAATTGAATGTGTCAAAAAACAAAAGAAAGAATATAAGGTGAAGGATTAGATGAGAAGGCAAGAAATGTGGAAAATGCATAACTATAGTTGCAAGTATAAAAAACTTCTGGAAGAACCTCATGTTGATCAGGATCGAATGCATGAATGGTTAAGGACAGGCAAATTCAAACCAAAAGATGAAAGGTTAATATTGGCAGCCCAAGAAAGTGTGCTACAAACACGTTGGTTTACAAAGTCCATTGAACACATGGGAGAAACAGACACATATAGGTTTTGTAAACAGAACTGGAAACAGTCACACACCTCGTTGCTGGTTGTGACATACTAATGGCAGAAGGACTGCATACTGAAAGGCATAATAATGTGGCGACTGTTGCAATGGGGATTGTGCAAACATTATGGTATTGAAGTGGCTGAAAAACACTGGAAACATGAGCCACAAAGCATCATAGAAAATGATGAAGTCTACATCACATGTGATCACCAATTACCAGCAGTTCAAAAGACAGATGCGAGAAAACCAGATATAGTGTTCCATGAAAAGAAGACAGAAGTAGCATTGATCATTGAAATTGCTATACCCAATTACTACAGTGTCTTGCATACAGAGAGACACAAAGTCATAAAATATCAAGATTTGCAGGCAGAACAATGTGGAAGAAAGATATCCAGATAGCTCCAATAGTAGTAGGAGCAATTTTCTTATAAAAAAAAGAATTTACAATCATATTTAGATATGTTACCAATACATGTAACTCCCTATGAATTGCATAAGGAGTCATTACTTGGCACATTGTGGGTGCTGCAAATAGCACATTTGGCTGACATCAGAGATTGAAACAATACTAATTTCATGACCTTCAATTGTACTTTGACTTAGGAATGGGGTCCATTCCTGTCAAAGTATTAGAAACTCAAAATATTTGGAGAAATTAAAAAGATTCTCCTGTATTTCTTTAGATGATCCTATGATCTTCAAGTGGAATGCAGCATACACAGAGCAGGCATGAAGCAAAATGGTGGAACATGGATATCTGTGTATATAGAAATCATGGTCGCAGTCAAAGAAAACTGGTACAACAGACTCAGTGCACAAAGTATACAGTGCTGGTGGTACTTATTGGGCAGATACAATGACAATGGAAAATACTTAATGTTTTACTCAAACTAATGTTAAGCTGGGACTAAACAATAATCCCAAAGTCTGTGTTTCATGATGATCCCTTGACTGTACATTCTCTAGTGGACAAGTCTGGGAAAACATATTTGAAAGGACTAATAGCCTGGAATCAAGTGTAATGGGGGGACTGTGAAATACTACCCAGTAGTATATCACCAGAAACAGTGAAGTACGTTCTCCGTAGTGTACAATATAAACAACAATATTGGTCATGTTGAGCCTCCCCCACTAAAGAAAAAAGATACGAAGTAACAGAGATTTGGTTTAGTACATTATTTACTACCAACATGCAGTGATATATGCATATGCAGGCAAAAAATGTCCAATTGGATGAGCATCATTAGCATAACTCTCATTACTGTACTTAGGTAATGGGCTATCTGTTAAATTGTTTTGTATTTTTTAATATTATATGCATTATGTCCTTCCTCATATCATTGTTGCAGTATCACTAATAGTTGGAGTATCCTGCTAAGGATATTTGCACATCCAGACAGCATGCCTTCCTCTCTTGTCATATGTCATATGTTCAGCAAGAAAGTGCTAGAGGGGTAGAGGCACAAAATACATCTGAACTTTCTTGCCACCAACTCAAACACTGAGCTCTTGTTTCAACTTTAGTCTGTCACACATGTGAACCATGTCTTTTCTATTGTCTTGGGCAGAAGAGTAACTCAGTTGCGGACCCTTTCCTTATTTCTTCTATTTATGACAAGAATATTTTGCAGGAACAAGCACTCTAAGTGTTTATTTTGTCTTGGAGCTACTCATAATTGTAAAGATGGTCCTATTTCTCACTTATTTGTCTCTAACACCTTAGGTTGTTATCTTTAAGATTTATTTAGAAAAATCAGAGAATTAATCAGCTGACACAGGGTATGATGGCTTCTGAGGACTCCCACTCAGACATCCCTCCATTGCCAAACAAAAAATGTTTAAAAAGTCCAACCCTGAAACTTGTGCTGCTGTATGGTCATCTCAGATGTCTTTGCTGGGTCTCTTAACAAGTTCTTGGACCAGCCTGGTTCCTTTGATGTTCCCTCTTCCTCAACCCTGTTGAAGGCTGACATGGGACAACCTTCTCAGATGTCCTTTATGATGGACAAGATGTCCACTTTGGGTGATAAGACCTCAGCTTATCATTCCATTTATACTTCTATAAGGTCTCCCTTTAGCTATCTAGATGAAACACTGTACAAGTTTAAGTACTTTAATATTTCACGATAACTTAAGCTGTCACATTCACGGATGCCCCTGGTATGTTTCTGCTGTACTCTTTCCAATTAATCATGCTAGTTTTTTTATAAGGATTCCATATTATTATTCCATAGTTGAGTTTAGGTCTAATGTAAATCACAGACAATGACTTCATCATTTATGGTTTTCCTAAACTCTAAATATTTTTATATAGCTTATTGTGTTATAACTAACATTAACCATTTGGTCAATATGATCAAGAAAAAAAAAAAATCAAAGGTGGATCTACCCATATACCTAGATCAGCATCCACGAATTCTGCACCAGCACTTCCAAAAGCACTCCACAGGTCACCAAGTTCAACAAAGTTTATTACAAAAAATAAAAGTTAAGCGCTTTCATCTTACATCCAAGACTTCTTCAGAACAATGATTCATACATAAGTTAGTCATTTTATAATCCCAACTCTCATCACATGGTTTGAATCCCACAAGACCAAATGCTTATTTAAAGTGCTAGTGCTACATTTTATTCATTCCCTTCCATACTAAATTTCATTTACATGCTGGTACTTTTTAAAAAACATTTATTATAAAAAATTTTTTAAAAAAGACATATAAAAAAATCAAAAAATTTATGGAGTTAGTGTTATCACACAATTACATATTCTATGAAGGAGAATATTATAAGCAAACCAGGGGGGTGGCAATGGGGGCCTCTTGTGCCCCCATATTCGCCAACTTGGTACTTTTTGATTGGGAGACCGAATACATCACAAATACAAAATGGAGTGGGTACATGTCCTGCTACCTTAGGTTCCTAGACGATATCTTTATCGTTTGGAAGGGTAGTCTGTGTGAATTAGAGGAATTTAGGGCATATCTTAATTCCTGTAGTGAAAATTTCAAATTTACATTCAATATTGAGAAAGAATGCATTCCCTACCTCGACACCCTTATAACTATGAAAGAGGGGAAATTCAAGTCCAATATTTTTAGGAAGGCTACCTTTAGCAATTCATACTTACACTTCTCGAGCAACCATCCTTATAAGCAAAAGAGAAATATAATAAAGGGACAATGTATTCGAGTGGCTCGGATGACATCGGACCCCATAGATTTGGATAGGGAACTAATGAAAACAGGACATTTTTTCTTAGATCAGGGGTATCCATGGAGCATGATACTTGATACTATACAGTATGTAAAGAATTTAAGTAAAACTAGGTATAGACCTTTGTTGGGTATCACAAACGAAGATGCTGACAATTGTACTGACAACAGGAATGATATCAATAAATACAGTAAAGCATGTATTTTAAGATATGCACCTGAATGTGAGACAATTAAAAACATCATAAGAAAAAATTGGAATATATTAAGAGCAGATGAAACAGTATATAAAGTTGTGGGGGAAGGACCGACCTATGTACACAAGAACGGAGATAATATCAAAAACCTGTTAGAAAAGAAAATTAATATCAAAAGTACATCTAGGGACATTTTGGGCACCAGAAGATGTGGAACATGTTCACAATGTCAATACATAGTGAACAGTCCAAGTATTAGGTTAGAGAATTACAACAATACAGTTATAAGGTTCAAAGAAGGGAATTGTAGATCTAAGTACCTAATATATTTAGCAAAATGTACACAGTGTGCATGTTTCTACGTAGGCAAGACCATCAGATGCCTACGAAACAGGATATACGATCACCTGTATTGTATTAAGAAACATGATGACAAAAACGCTTTATGGAAACACATTAAGGAGAATGAAAAATGTGACACTTTTCATTTTGGTATCTTAGAAATAATTAAACCTAACAGGAGGGGAGGGGACATTAAAAAAATAGTAGGGGAAAAAGAAACAAGGTGGCAGATTTTGCTCAATGCATCTGTTCATCCTGGAATAAATGAATACATATCGGTTAAGCCCCTGCTATAATACAAAACAAAACAAAATAAATTATATATTTTACACACGAGATTACATTTTTTAGAACATGTGTAATAAAGTACAGAGTTGCTGTATGGTTTTAATAGAGTGGTTTTTTTTAT
>NC_056747.1:981877578-981895078 GCF_019279795.1 Protopterus annectens
CAAAGGTTCCTGGAGTTCATAAACTCAAATGCTATGGAACAACTTGTCACCATTCCCACAAGAGGTGAAAATATACTAGACCTGATCATCACAAACATGGGGACAAAATGCTCTACACCAGAAGTATATCCCTCATTGGTGAGATCAGACCATAAACTAATCTCACTGGAGATCCACATCCCCCCACCCCAACAAAAAGACCACAGTGAAGAACTTCTCAAAAGCCAACTTCACACTTCTTAAGACTGGTGTGGTATCCTTCAAGGCCCCTGAGCCATTGGAAACCACAACCCACGCTGCTGAATCCCTTACAAATGCTTTCTCGAGCACCTCCAGGATTGCATGGATCAAGCAATCCCAAATAAAATCAAGACCCTTTCCACCAAAGGCAAGCGCCCGATCTGGTGGACCCCAGCCATAAACAAACTTTACAACAAGAGGAGAACGCTACTACAAGATAGAGCAAAATCCCTAAAAGGGAAGACATCTCTGATCAATACTAGTAAAAAACTACGATCACTCATAAAATCATCCAAGGCCAACTTTGAGAGAAAAATCACCAAGGACTCAAAAGACAATCATAAGGCCTTCTTTAGCTATGTGAGAAATCTGGGTGGAAACTCCCAGATATGCTCAGAATTAGTCCAAAATTATACAAAAATCACTGAACCCACAGACATTGCAAACATACTGGCAGACAGGTTCAGTGAAAATTTCTCCCCTCCCTCCCAAAAGGAGAAATATCTATCCCAGCAGAGTGTAGCCTCCCAATCATCTCAAATGCCCAGGTGAGAGCTGCTCTCTCTAAAGCTAAAAACACAGCATCAATGGGACCGGATGGTGTCCCGGCTGTGTGCTACACGAACTCAATGAGGAACTAAACCCACACATAAGACTGCTGTTTAATCTTAGCCTTACCACAGGATATGTACCCAAAGAGTGGCGAACTGCAACTGTGGTCCCACTCCACAAAGGCGGTGCTTCTATGGACCCTGGTAATTACCGCCCATAAGCTTAACAAGCCTGGTCTGCAAAGCTATGGAGAGGATCATAATGGAACTCATAAATAAAGACATAGGGGACCTACAGACATTGGATCCTACCCAATTCGGCTTTGTCAAGGGCAGATCATGCCTTTTGAACTTGGTCGACTTTTTTTGAAACAGTCACCAAGGCCATTGATGAGGGTAAGGCAGTTCACACAGCCTACCTTGACCTTGCAAAAGCTTTTGACACAATACCCCACTCGGGTATCATAGAAAAGCTCACCAGCTTAAATGTAAACCCATATGTCACAAGATGGGTTGCAAACTGGCTCAAGGACAGAACCCACAGGGTTAGAGTTGCTGGTGCCATGTCAGACTCCAAGCCGGTCACAAGCGGTGTCTCACAGGGCTCAGTCCTGGGCCCCCTCTTGTTCGGCATCTACTTTTCAGAAGTGCAGGCAAACATAGGAGGATTGTGGCTGACAAAGTTTGCAGATGACTGCAAACTGGGGGCCATAGTTGAAAATCCATCAGACACAGATATCCTTCAGAGAGGTCTCATAGAATCGGATAACTGGTGCCAGAGCCATGGCCTTAAGCTAAATGCCAAAAATGTATAGTCATACCCTTTGGTAAAAACAAGGTAACCCCAAGTTACCACATAGGTGGCAATCCATTAAGCACAGAAGAGGTTATCAGGGACCTGGGGACCCAAGTTGACAGTAACCTTTCTTTTGACACTCATATTGCCAAAGTGGTTAGGAGGACCTTCTACATTGCCCACCTGATTATGAAGGGATTCACATCCAGATCAAGGGAGGTCATTGTTCCCCTGTACTCTTCACTTATCAGACCAATGATTGAGTACAATGCCCCATTCGGAATGTATCTTACCCGACACCTGCAGCAATTGGAAAGACCCCAAAAGTTCCTCACCAAAAGGATAAAGGGGCTCAAAATATGCCATATGCTGCCCGACTGAAGAAACTCCAGCTCTATTCAGTCGCATACCGTCTGCTCAGAGGTGACCTGTGCCTGACATACAAGGCCATGTCCAACCTGGAATTAATGGACATGCTCCACCTCAAAAATCCAAATCCACCAGAGCCACAAGAGCAAGAGACTTAAACCTCAACACGGATATAAATAGGACGTGCTGGAGGGACAGATTCATCACCCAGAGACTCCCTATGCTGTGGAACAGAATCCCGGTCCATGTGAGACAGAGCACCTTGCTGGCTCTGTTCAAGAGGAATCTTGACCAGTGGATGGGAGATCGTAGGTTTACCCCGGGGATCATCTCTGTATCACTGCTGGACAGAGGCACGGCAAACTAATGGGTATAGTATTCTTCAACCTAAGGGGTGGTGAAAGCCACACAACTCTGGCTGGGCTTATAAATGCCCTAGGGCAGATAGCCTAGTATGAACCTATGAACCTATAAATACTCTTGCAGCTGTAGAAAGTCCAAAGCCCATATCCTAGTAACCTCTTGAAATAACTATAGTGTAATGGATCTACTTTCATTCACTGAAAACTCATTTCACCGAATTTCAATTCACCCTCAAAAAATCGCTGAAAGCTCAAATCACTGAAAACTCATTTCACTGAATCACATTTCACTGAATATAAGTACTGTTGGGCAAATAAAATGTATTTGCCCTTTTCCCCACTGTAATGCGATCCTGGCATTAGTATATATAGTTGGGGGGGCATAGCCCCCACCTACTTAGTTTTTATATTTATGAATCTCATTTCACTGAAAGCTAACAATATTAATCCAAAAGTAGGGGGGCTATGCCCCCCCCAGAGTGGGGGGTTGTGCCCCCCACTCCCATAACTATATATACTAACTCCAGGATTGCACTACAGTGGGGAAAGGGGCATATGCATTTTATTTGCCCAGCACTACTTATATTCAGTGAAATGTGATTCAGTGAAATGAGTTTTCAGTGAATGAAAGTAGACCCAGTGTAATATTGTCTGCAAGGCACCAAATGACATCCCAATAACCTTGTCTAATATTAACCTTCAAACCATGCAGTTACATCGGTATTCTCCTGCCATTTTGTATCAAAAGAATGAATGAATAAATGAAAATAGCAAATAAGTAATTAAATACACACATACATGGTTACCATTCATTTTACCTAATCATTGAAAAAAAAAATCTCTGAAAACTCATTTCATTGAAAGCACATTTCAATGAATCAGATTTCAAACAAAAATATGTCAGACTATAGATAGTCACTTCTGGTGTGGTTTCATGTTAGGATAACAGAGGCTGTAAATTAAGTTAGTCTAGACTAGAGCATAGATTATACTTTGCTAGTGCCCACTCTCGTGTTCAATTAGCTCTTTAGAAATCTGTGTGTGAGCCAAGAGTGATTCACTATGTGTGGAATTTCATCTTTTCCTCACAGTTTTGTGACTGGAGTTAGTATATATAAGTAAGGGAGTATGGGAGGAAGAAGTTTTGAATATGCATTTGCTGTATTTCACATTTAGGTTCATAGATTCATAGGTGTTTACTAGGCTAACGACCACAAGGGCATTTTTAAGCCTAGCCATGCATTCCAAATCTCTGAAAAGTTCTGATACCCTTGATAAGTGTAAGCATGGGCCTGGAAGATGAAACATTTACAGGTTCCCCTGTGTCCATTAGAGACATAGTTGCCAAACTAGGGATGGATTTCCAGTTTTCCATCCAACTGTCCAAGTTGCACTTGAATTGGGTTAGGGAAAAACTCTGCTTCACATGGATGGGGAGCCTGTTCCAGAGATAGGGTAGTGTTTGGGATACATAGCTCTCTCTCCAGCAGATATATTTATATCACAGGCAAGGTTTAAGTCTTTAGAATGGGTAATTCTGGTGCTGTTTGTTTTGTGGATATGCAGAAGGTCCAGCATACATTTCTTGGCATTTAGTTTTAGTCCATGGCTCTAACACCAGATGTTTGTCTGTGTCAGCCCCTCCAGGAGAATATTTATGTCAGTGTGAGATTCAGTGACAGCTACTAATATGCAATCATCTGCAAATTTAGTCAGCGAGAGATCACTAACATTGGCCTTAACTTCTGAGAAGTAAATGCCAAAAAGGAGGGGTCCAGGGACTGATCCCTGAGGGGCACCACTTGTGACTGGCCTCTTTATAGAGATGGACTCCCTAATTCTAACTTCCTGGGTCCTGTCTGTGAGCTAGTTGGCTATCCACTGAGTGACATATGGGTTTGTACCTAACCTACTGAGTTTGTCAGCAATACCCGAGTGGGTTATTGTGTCAAATGCCTTGGCCAGGTCAAGGTAGGCCGTGTGAACGATTTTGCCCTCATCCATTTCTTTGGTGACCTTCTCAAAGAAGTCCACCAGGTTGAGTAGGCATGATCTGCCCTTGACAAAACCAAACTAGGTTGGGTCCATTGTTTGGGGGTTTACTATATCTTGTATTGATCATCTCCATAATTCTTTCCATGGCTTTACATATAAGACTAGTGAGACTTATGGGTCTGTAGGTGGCCCACCTTTGTGCAGAGGGGTGGCTGTTGCCTTTCCACATTCATGAGGCACAAAGGCCATTTGGGGGCTACAGTTAAATAGTAGTTCCTGAGGCCCTGAGAGGTCATGTTTCATGCTATTTAGAAGGTATCCTGGGATATTGTCTGGGCCCATTGATGCAGAGTTCTTGGTCTTAGGGAGAGCATTAAGGACCTGTTCCCTAGTGATAATAGGGGGAGTTATATTTAATGATATTTCCTGAGGGAAGGTTAAGGAGGAGAGAGGGGTAAAGTTGGAGTCGAATTTATCAGCCAGGATGTTTGCTATATCTTCTGGCTCAGTAAAGGTGGCTCCATTTACAATGAGCTCTGCTCACAATTACCTATTGCCTTTGAGGTTGCAGACATAATTAAAGAATGCTTTCTGGTTGTCCTTTACCTGGGATGCCAAACTAACCCCAAATTTGGCTTTAGTAGACTTGATTTGTTCTCTGAGTTGTTTGTTTAGTTTGATGAGAGTTCTTTTATCCTGCTGGGTGCTGCTCCTCCTAATTTTTGCCATGATTTACTTCCTCCAGTTATACAGCAAATTGATTTTGTGATTCCACCAGGGTGGCTTGTTTTTTGAGTTAGTTCTATACTTCTTCCTGGTGGGTACAGCTGCCTCTATGCAGCTATTACCTTGCTTGTACAGGGTTTCTGTGAACAGTTCTGCACAGGCTGAAGCATTCTCAGGATTTATGGGGTCTTGAAATTTTGCCAGATTCTCACTTAATAGCAGGAAGTTGACCTTAGAATAGTTCCTGAATATTTCAGGTTTAGCTGGGGGTCCAGGTTTTTTTTTTTTACTTCAAAGGAGACCAATTTGTGCTTTGACCTTACCAGGGAAGGCATTACATTAGGGGGTTTGCAGCAGTCTCCCATATTAGTGACAACCAAATCCAATATGGTTGCCCCCTGGTTGGTGTATTGACTATCTGGTCCAGGGAGTTTATGCTTACAAAATCCAGGAATATCTGTGCATATATGTTTGGTGTTATATAGGATTTCCAGTTAATAGTGTGGTAATTAAAGTCACCCATGAATATGGTACTAGGTTGGATGGTTAGTGTTTCTAATAAGTATAAATACATGGTATGGCTTTCCTAGGTCATAGTGGGGGACCTGTAGTTTGCAAGGAAGTGGTTTTGGATTTTACCTATGGTGATTTGAACATGCAGCAGCTCAAATGCATTGTCCTGTTTGACCAGCCTTGAAGTATATTAACTTTTGATGTAAATAGAGACACCTCCACCTTTAGTCCCTGCATGTGAAGTAGCTGGCCTAAATGTGTGGAAGGCATTATAACCGTGCACTGTTGGTGTGTCCTCCGCAGCTTTAAACCATGTCTCAGTGACCACACAGACATCAGCTTTCTCTAGGGTAAAGAGAGCTTCTAGAGAGCTTCTAGGGAGTGGAGTTTTTTGTTTAGACTCCTACCATTAAGCATCAATACCTTTAGATTTTTAGATTTGTTTCTATGATACGTTATTTGGGGTCTACTTTGTATAACCGAACTTCCGATTCACCGACACACAATTTACCGACCCCAAACAACCGAAAACACACAACACCGACAAACACCAACAACTCAAAAAACCGAACACCATTACACCGACACAAAAAACGTAAACTACACATTGCACACAATAACATATCCACTAACCTTAACCTAAACCCTAACCCTAACGTCCGACACTACCGCACTTACCCAACCCACACCCTAACCCTAACTCACTTAACCCACCCCTAAACCTCAACACCGTCACTATCGCACACTTACCCTACCTGCACCCTAACCCAAACTCACTTAACCCACCCTAAAACATTAAGCCCGTCACTATCGCACACTCACTCCACCCGCATACTAACCCTAACACACTCAACCCTTCCCTACACTACACTACGTCACTATCACACACTTACCTTACCGGAACCCTAAGTCCGACACTACCGCACACTCACCTTTCCCACACCCTAACCTAAAATCCCTCACTATCGTACACTTACCTGTCCGCTCCCCAATCCTAAATCCGTCACTATCGCACACTTACCAGATCGCGCTCACACGTTGCCGTTGTCGGTCTTTCGGCTGTCGGAATATCGCCTTTTCGATCATCTATCTGTTCGGTCGTTCTGTCTCGATCTTCTGGGTGTCGGTGAAGTGGCGGTTCGGTTATTCGAAGTAGACCCGTTATTAGATGAAATGTGTTTTTGACAAAATGTGTTTTCAATTAATTTTGTACATGATTTGTGATTAGATAAAAACAACATATATATATATATATATATATATATATATATATATATATATATATATATATATATATATGGATCTACTTTCAATCAATGAAAGTACGATTTATCGAATCTAACTTACCCACTCACTATCCACCTAAACTGCATGTCAACGAAACAACGAACTGCCAAATTCCTTTCCCAGGGAAAGGAACCACTGGACCACCATGCAAATGACACACAATGGAATGACACAGAGCCCACAAAAGTGGGGGCCTTCACCCCCCACATCCCCCATGTGGGGGGCTTTGCCCCCCACATCCCCCCGCTTCAATATACCAACTCCAAGATCGCACTACACAGGGAGAGGGCACAGTTCACCATGGTGGTCAAGTGGTTCCTTACCCTGGGAAAGGAATTTGGCAGTTTATTGTTTCGTTGAAATGCAGTTTCGGTGGATGAAGATCTGGTAAGTTAGATTCGATGGATCATACTTTCATTGATTGAAAGTAGATCCATATATATATATATATATATATATATATATATATATATATATATATATACACACATACACATATACACACACACACACACACACACACACACACACATATATATATATATATATATATATATATATATATATATAGAGAGAGAGAGAGAGACGTATGCATACATACATACATGCATACAGACACGCAGACATATACACACACACAGATCTATCTATATGATAAAGTAAATTGATGTTCCCACAAAACAAAATTATGAAGTGCTATAACTGCATAATATAAATAAAATAGAAGTAGATGGGCACTGGTGTTCAGAAATATCTATGATAATTACTGTTGTCAGAAACAGCCAAAGGGATTTGTTCCAAAAAAGAGAAGTATTAAAACAACTGCGGAACAGTGGTAATTAATACCCTTTATTGTTCAGGTCTAACAATTGGCAATTTTATCCACTGATTCATGGCATAAGACAGTCACACTCACCAGTAAATTACGTGCAACACAGCACCAACAGTAATATATGAGAAATGCCACAGGAGACTTCAATGCCTTCTCCTAATCTAGTGTAATAGCATACACCTGCAGACCTCTGTTCATCAAGAAAGACTATATTGTCAAAATATTAAAAGCCCCCACATGTAATATCTTGAAACTGAAGAATTTCTAATGAACTAACCTCATCAAATTTTATGATGAGGTTTCAAAACTTATTCTTGGCAATAACGGCTCCAAGGACACCAAGGCAGGTAGATTCACAAAGGTGTTCTATGCCCATTTTGATAGATGAATAGATTTGGCAATTCTGAACAGAACAATACATAATATGAAATTCAAAAACAAATCACTGTTGAAGTTCTCCAACAGAAATAAAACTTTGCAGTAAAAGAAAAATATTCCTTAAATTATACAGCAGATGCAATAAACCTCATATTATGGTTATTTGCAGAAATATGACATAAAAACTTGAATAATAAAAAATATTTTTAAATCGGTCTATGAATGTAGGTTATCAGTTGAAGCTAATGACAATTAAAATCCTTCTTCAGATAATTTAGGAAAATAAGGAATAACACCCAACAATGCTCTTATTTATTCAAAATGGTACCACCTATTCAGATAATAGACATTGCTACTATACTAGGAAATAAATTCAATGCTAATATACTAGGAAATAAATTCAATGCTAATTTTATCCCAGAGATTTTTTCCAAACCCAACCTATCAATAAATATGTTAAACTCTCTATTACAAAGAAACAAGTTCTTAAGGTTTTTTCTAAGACCAAAAATACTTCTTTCATGTGGCCCGAGAGTACATATGATTATTTAATAAACAATATTAAGCAAGCCCTGGCAGAGTCACTCCTCAGCCACTTCTCATACTATTTAATCTAAGTTTAGCTACAGGTTTTGTTCTTGATGTTTGGTGGACTGGAGTGTTGATGCCACTCCACAAGGGAGTCCCTACCACTAAGCTTGAGAATTATAGCCCCATCAGTCTAATGAGTCTCATCTGCAAACCATAGAACATATTATAACAGACGTTATAAACTATTAAAAATCTCACTAGACCTGATCTGAAGCAGTTTGGCTTTGTCAAGTAAAGATTTACCTCATGAATTTTGTTAACTTCTTCTAGAGGGTTGTACAGGCTGCTAACAGTGGTCATGCTGTTTACATGCTGTATCTTGAGCTGATTAAGGCATTTGACACCATACCCGATGTAGGCATCATAAGTAAACTTACCACTTTAAAAATAAATCCCTGCGCAATAAGATGGATAGCAAACTGGCTAAAAGACAGAACCCATACAGTGCAAGTGCCACGTCCCTCATTAGAAAGTATAAAAGTAACCAGTGGTGTACCCTATGGCTGAGTGCTGAGACACCTTCATTTCACCATTTACTTTTATGATCACCAAACTTGAAACCAAGACTTCTGACTAAGTTTGGAGGTGATTGAAAACTGGAGTTTTTGTAAAGTCCCACTCTGTTACACTAATTCTTCAGCAAGAACTTAAATAAACAAATGGCTTACTGAAAATGGTTTGGTAGGCAACCTCACCCCCTGCATACAACATAGACACTGCCCTTCTTCAAAATAAAAATGTTGTTAGGGACCTATGAGTTGATGACTTCCTATCTCTTAATTGATAAGGGACAACAGTAGTCAGAAAATCCTTTTACTCAGTGTAGCTTGTTTTCAAGTTTATTTTACCAGATCTTGAAAAGTCAAGGTTTCCTTATATTCGGCATTAGTTGGTAAAATTATGGAGTATAACACCCAGTTTAGGAGATATCTCACTAGACATATCAAACAACTAGAAAGACCCCAGAGATTACTAACTAATGAGATTACAGGCTTACAGATAATGAGCTATCTTTCTTCAGTATCTTACAGGATACTGAGAGGAGATCTAAAGAAGTTTTACTGGATAAAACAAAAGCACTTATATATTTGTGAATAAACCTGTTGTTTTTATTTGACGCAGTGGTTTCTTAGTTTGTTTTACACCCGAGCCTTGCATTTTTGTTTTAAATAGCTTGTGGTGGAAAGTTTTGTTTTGTTGGAACTTATGTAAAAACAACGAAAATTACAGAACCAGCTGATACTGCCAACATCCTGGCAGATAGGTTCAGTCGTAACTTTACCCCCCTCTCACCCCCTAAAGGGCCCATATCTAAACAGGAAGAATGCAGAGTCCAGGTAATCACATCTATGCAGGTAAAAGCTGCACTCTCTAAAACCGAAAACACAGCACCCGTGGGACCGGACAACATCCCAGGCTGTGTTTACATGAACTTCAGAACGAACAGGCTTCCCACCTAAGCACCATGTTCAGTCATAGTCTCACATCAGGCTTTGTGCCCACTGAATGGCGCACAGCAACAGTTATCCCACTCCACATAGGGGGAGCCACCACTGATCCTGGGAACTATAGCCCTATTAGCCTGACAAACCTGGTCTGCAAGGCCATGGAACATATCATCATGGAACTCATAAACAAAGACATTGGTAACCTCCAAAGTCTGGACCCCACCCAGTTTGGGTTTGTGAAAGGCAGATCATGCCTTTTGAACCTGATCGACTTCTTTGAGGCAGTCACCAAAGCCATAGACAATGGTAAAGTGGTTCACACAGCCTATCTTGACCTCGCCAAAGCTTTCAACACCATCCCCCATTCTGGAATTATAGCTAAACTCACTAAACTAGGTATAACTCCCTACATCACAAGATGGGTTGCCAATTGGCTCACTGACAGAACCCACACTGTAAAAGTTGCAGACTCCAAATCTGACTTCAAATCAGTGACAAGTGGAGTACCACAAGGTTCAGTGCTGGAACCTCTCCTGTTTGGTATCTACATCTCTGAAGTACAGACTAGCACAGAAGGTCTCTGGCTAATGAAATTTGCAGATGACTGCAAACTAGGTGCCATAGTTGAGACTACAAATGATGTGGACATCCTACAGAAGGGCCCCACTGAGACAGATGCCTGGTGTCAGAGGCATGGCCTCAAGCTCAATTCCAAAAAGTGCATTGTCATCCCCTTTGGTAAAAACTCTGTTCCCATGGACTACCACATAAACGGCAGTCTACTTAATGCCAAAGTAGTGATAAGAGACCTTAGGACCCAGGTGGACAGTAGTCTCAACTTTGATAATCACATCGCCACAGTAGTCAGGAAATCCTTCTATGTGGCACACCTCATCAAAAAAGGGTTCTCATCCAAGAAAAAAGAGGTCATTGTTCCCCTATACTCCGCACTCATTAGACCCATTATAGAGTACAACGCCCCTTTTGGAATGTACCTCACAAGACATCTGCAGCAGCTGGAAAGGCCACAGAAGTACCTCACAAAGAGGATTACTGGCCTCAAACAGATGCCCTACACTAACAGTCTCAAAAAACTCCAGCTTTACTCTGTAGCATATCGCTTACTCCGAGGAGATCTTTACCTAACATATAAAGCTATGTTAAACCCAGAGCTGTTGGACATGCTACACCTAAAGAAATCCCAATCCCTCCGATCTACACGCACTAGGGACCTAAACCTTGACAGCACAATAAACAGGACATGCTGGAGGGATATATTCCTTTCCTAGAGACTTCCTATACTCTGGAACAAGCTACCCATCTATGTCAAGCAAACTTCCTCATTAGCACTCTTCAAGAAAAATCTTGATGAGTGAATGGGAAATAGGAAATACACCCCAGGGATCACTTCTGTGGCTCTGCTCGACAAGGGCACAGGAAATTAACTTTCTTGGGTGGCGTACATCAGGGAACCTTGTTGGCTAGGCTTACTTAGGTCCTTGGGCTAATAGCCTAGTACCTACCTATGAACCTATGAACAGTCAAAAAGCAATGCAAATGATACTATCCAGAAAGTCAAAGATTCCCACTTCAGATCCACAGTAAGCAAGTATTAAAAAGAGCATATTATCATCCCAGTAACATTAGCAGTATTTCACAAATAAGCAGTGGTGGCTCATGCTATTGGACTGTAGGACTACAGCCAGTCAGCTGTAAAAAAAAAAAAAAAAACAAAATAAAAAAAATTAACGAGTTCCAGAACTCTGAGCATGCATGCGTGTTCGGAACTTGAATCTGGACTGCTGTTTAACCAGTCCCAATTAGGAAAGACGGCATCAGTCTACAGATGCCCCAGAGGTTTATGCAGTTACAACTGCATAGACTGGAGGGGGATTGGACTGCAACATCTGCAGACTTTGCATGCTCGAAACTGCAGGCTGGATTCAAAGCATGCATGCTCAGCGTTCCCCGGCTGGGACTTTGAAGTTTGGATTCACAGGAAACAGAGGTTTGAAGTTTCCGGGATGTTTTGCAACAGGGTGGAGCTGGGACTTTGAAACAGGGCAAATTGGATTGCATGGGACTTCAAACAGAGCTCTGTGACTTTGAAACAGGGCAAGTTGGATTGCATTGCAGCAGAATTTCAAATGCAGGTACTGGTGTGTGTGTGTGTGTGTGTGTGTGTGTGTGTGTGTGTGTGTGTGTGTGTGTGTGTGTGTGTGTGTGTGTGTGTGTGTGTGAGTGTGTAATGCTCCAGGTAAATATAACTGGTGGCTAGAGAGAGTAACTCAGGCTCAAATCCTGTACCTAGGGGGTAGGTAGCAAGAGCCTAAATTCCCTAACCACCACCACTTGTGAAAAGTGTTCAGATTTTTGCTCATATTTTTGTTATGTTCTGTTCCTCATAAAATCTGTGCTTTTCTGAATTTTGAATTTACTAAATAATGACAGACATTTGAATTTCAGACTTCATATTCTTCAGAAATATACACGGTAACACAAAACCTTTTATTCTAGCAATTTTCTAAGTTTATAAGATACATATTTTAAATTTGTCCCTATTTTTGGGGTTGTATTCCCCCATTATTGGCTTTGTCCAGGTTTTTTGTGCTAAACATTTGAGAGCTATGGTGAGAATTGAATTCACTGAATATGTTTGTGGCTGTATTCCCCCATTATTGGCTTTGTCCAGGTGTTTTGTGCTATGAGGTTGAGAGCTATGGTGAGAAAGGAATTCACTAAATGATAGCCATTTAAGTTTCAGTCTTCCTGCTTTTCAAGAAGAAGCTGATTTGGCATAGTGGTATGTTGTTCTAACTGTAGTGCACAGGGTCCTGGGTTCAAGACTTGGCAGTGAAATGCATTGCAGTAGCACAGCGTTTTATTCTAGCAACTTTCCAAGATTATACAAACAATGTTTAAAATGTGTCCCTGGTTTTTGGGCTATTGTCCCCCCCCCCAATAAATTTTGGCTTTTCCAGATTTCTTGTGCTCATGTGCTGTAAAGTTGAGAGATACAGTTTAGTGTCAAGTGGATTTTACAAGGAGCTAAGAACTTCAAGGGAAGATAAGTTTAGTGCTACTTATGCTGAGTTAGCTTGCATTGTTAATACTGTTAATGCACAACAGGTAATGAACTTGCTTTCGTTATAGAAGGCTGTGGGTTCTATTCCCACAGTATGTAGCTGCATCACTGATACTATATTGTGTTGCACTTTTAAAGGGGGTGAATGCTGCAATCCTGAGAATGTCCTCTTTGGTGAAGATACCTTCGTAACTATGAACCTGTTATCAGTTTGCCATCCATTCCTTATTGCAATATTACTAGCTTATCATTTTTAATGTAACATAGGCAATTTATTCCTCAAGGGCAACGGGCACTTTATTTGTAGATGAAACAATGAAATATAAAGTCGTTTGCTAGCAGCAACCTCTTCATTAGTTACAGATCTCTTTAATGTGGAATTATTTAGATAACTTTTACTTCTGCAGAGATTGTGCATATTTACTGATACTGGAGGATTGTAGAAGTTTGAGTAGACTTTTATAATGGAAATTTTCTGAATTGGGCAGTTTTGTCATTACTGGTGCATGCATTTTGTTTTATTGTTTACTGGAAAAATGTTCAAAATAATAAATTTAAAATACCCTCCTAACAACTGTACTGTATTATACAAGG
Source organism: Protopterus annectens (assembly GCF_019279795.1). Taxonomy (NCBI): domain Eukaryota; kingdom Metazoa; phylum Chordata; order Ceratodontiformes; family Protopteridae; genus Protopterus; species Protopterus annectens. The sequence goes on from NC_056747.1 coordinate 981,891,346, forward strand.
AATATAATTTAATACAATCAGGAAGGTGTATGAAAGAACACGTGTATGTTTCATGTGCAAGGGGCCTATGATTTGAAAACAGCCCAAAGTTAATCTTTATCTGCCACTGGCCAGATGTATTTTCTTTGAATGTGGGTTTCAATGCTGTTTCAATGAATGTGAATTTCAAGGGCAGAGAAGTTTTAATGCTAAGTCTATTTTCACTGTGAGACTGCATTGCTTTGTTTAGCAGATGTCTGTTAGTGTGTATGCTGTAAAATGTAAAATAAAACTTTTAAATGAAATCCAAATTACCAGAGAAGTAAAGCAATATGCACGTTACAGTGTTTATGGTAAATGGGGTGAAATAGCCAAGTAATGGGACACTGAAATGGATGCAGTGGGGAAGTCCCATTTGACCATGATTTTGTGAGGGGGAAGGGTGGCAAACTCTAAGAGAGCCACGGCTGAACTATACCTCTCGACTGTCCAGGTTTTCACAGAATTAATAGATTTTTGCTTCTTATTTTTGTTTTGTTCCTCATAAAATGTGTGGTTTTCTGGCAAATCATTTAGGAATGAAGTCACTAAATAATTACAGACATTGCGTTTCAGACTTCATACCCTTTAGAAAAATGCATGCTAAAGCAAGACCTGCTATTCTATCAACTGTTTGAGTTTATACAAGAGCAATTTTTAGTACTGTCTGTATGTCCCCCCAGTATATTTGGCCTTGTCCAGATTACCTGCATTAAGAGGTTGAGAGGTACATGCAAATAAATCACTTTATAGAATTAGGTATATCCAAACATCTCATCTATCCCCAACTTTGGCTCAAAGTGTTGCTCTACCCCTAATAATCCCACTGCAAAATGGCAATTTTGGAAGAAAATGTGGAGGGTTTACAATTAATAAATAATTGTAATGACCAGAGTTATAGATTACTTTTATTTCAGAAATGCATGTAGATTGTCTTATTTTGTCAGCTGCTCAACCTAACAGTACTAATATTAAAAAAGTGTCCCTCCTTTGAGAGGTTCCCAGCTGTATTGTGTGGCTATTTTATATTTTTGCATCACATTTTTGGTCCGTTTTTCATAAAATTGTGTTTTTCTGGCAAATTAGTGGCAAATCATTAAAGACTGACGTTAGAAAACAATGACAAACATTTGAGTTTCAGATTTCATACCCTTCAAAAAATTCATACTAATGCAAGGCCTACTATTCTATTATCTTTCTAAGTTTATAAAAGCAATATTTAGAAATTGTCCTTATTTTTGGGCCTTTGTCCCACTTCTATTTATAGATTTGTCCAGATTTCTTGCTCTGAGGTTGAGTGTTATGATAAATGTGTCAGGGCCATCACTGTCAGCCAGAGACATTTCGAATTGTGACATATTTGTTGCACCCCACTCCCCCATGTAGTGACTCTGGATGTGTCCAAGCAAGGCAAGGAGCAGTTATGCAGTGTAAGTGTGGAGAGTATCCCATCAAGAAGATAGACACAAGTACTAGTGGCTTTTTCATCTGTCCTGATTTTGCAGAATGTTCTTCTTTTTCTCTTATTTTTTTTTATGATTTTATTATCTTATTATATTATTCAGAAAATAAATGTTGCAGTGCTATTGCTCTGTGTTTAAGTAGCAATGATTTAATGACCATCAGGTAAGCTTGTCTGATATTGTAAGATGCAAGTAAGCTTTAATAAGCACACTGTTAAAGAATTACCAACACTGAAAGCCTTTTTGTTGTTGCCATGCAGAGAATATTTACATAACTAGATAACATATAAGCCTTAGGTATTGAAATGCATATCACAGTGTTTGTAATAAAGGACAGGATTATAGTATTTTCAGAAGCTCATTACATTTGTTGGAGACTTGCAGTCATCTTTGCAGGCTTTACCCGTAAAGTAAACAGAATGCCAATCTATCATTTGTGGTCCATAACCTGTGCAGTAATCCTTTAAACACTTTATCTTGAGCTTGTTTCTTGTTTGCTTTCCATTTTTTTACTTTGATCATGTTTTCCCCATTAAACAAGTAGATAGGTGTTGCCAGGCACCAGGTCTTTTTTGGATAAGAAACATTTTTACAAGTTTGGGTATCACAAAGATTACTACTTTCAGCATGTTACTTGGTACTTTTATAAAGCTGAATATAAATTATAATTACAACTGCAGTGCAAGAAGTGGTTTGAGTTGAGAGCTGCCTGTTTTTTTATACTTAATTTTGACTGGCATTCCAGTAATGTATTTAAAAAGTAATTTATTTTTTTCATGCCTCACAACTTTTTTGTTTCCATCTAGATATTAAGTAAGTTGTCATGTAGCCAATGCATCAAAATATATTTTTTTCTTCTACACTTCTTTTTTTCCTGATTGAACTCTCATAATGATGGTTTAGCACCCAGGGCAGCTTATTTAATTAAAGTCCCAGTTTTTGTGGTTTTGAGCCTTTCTAGTTGGTCACACCCATTCCCATTGACCCCACCCATTCAACTGTCTCCTACAGCCCCCCTTTGATTTGAAGCCACCAGCCATCACTGCAAATAAGTGAGACACTAAAGGAAATGCTACTGAATTAAAGCTCTTTTAGGGTTGATGTCATTACAATAAAATTAATGATACCTGGCAAGGGAAAAGAAACAAGCTGCAATTTGAAAAACAAAATGTCTCCCATGCTAAGCATCAACTGTACAGTAGAAAAATAAAATTTTGATCACCAATAACTGACTTACATGTAATGCTCAATCCAGCTACATGTAATTCACAGGAAATAAAGTATAGCATTGTCAGGAAAAGAGCATGCTATGGCAATAAATATAACTTCTAACTGTCCCTGAGTTTGCTTAGAGTTTTTGCTCCATCTTCTAGTAAAAGTAGTGAATGAAATGCATACTGTGGGAATAAGCAGCTGTGCCTGATTTTGTAGAGGGACCTTGATTTTCTTCATGTTTTGCTTTATTGGTAAACTGCTAAGGATTACAGTCAGTCATTAATGTCGTACTTTTCAAAGAATTAGAGTAATATAACAAAACTGTTTCCGATTTTGGGTCATTACACCTTCACTTTGCCTCCACCTCTCAAACCAAGACACTGACCTATGAATGATGCGATCAGCAGAAAAAAAATTACAGTATGGATGCTTCAGCTAACCTGTAAAATATGTGATTTTCTGATAAATTTGTAAGAATTACTGGTTATCAGCAGTGGCAGATGCTGTTCAGAAAATGCATGCTAATGCAAAACATGTTATTTCATTACTTTAAGTGAATTAGAGCAATATTTAAACACTGCCCCCATGTCTTTTTCCAGAATTATAGCTAGGTCAACAGGTGCCCTGTAAAGAAATATACCTCTTCTCCACCTAGATAAAGACAAAAAAAGGATGTCATCTACAATTGTAGCAAACTGCTTGCTACTTCAATTTGCTACAGTTAAATCACCAGGCGCATTGGCATTTCAGGGCTAATAGCCGCTAATGTGGTGCCCGCATTTATTTATGAAGCCAGTACATACTTGCATGATTGTACCCTAATAGCTTGTATGGCAAACAGAAATCCAGGGGAAAAAAACAAAAGGCAGTAAATTACGCTTTCATAATGCTAACACATTGGGTTACAGACTTCTTTCACGTTAGAAATTGCATGTTAATTCACATGCTTTTATTCTAACAACATCTCAAGTTAACGGTACTAATATTTTAAAAAGTGTGCTTAATTACCCTGATTATTATTGGATCTGTCTCTAATG
>NC_056747.1:981900078-981987578 GCF_019279795.1 Protopterus annectens
AGAGTCACTCACTCCAGGGATCTTAACCTAGCCTCTGACATGAACAGGTCAAGCTGGAGAGACAGATACATCTCCCAGAGATTGCCACTTCTCTGGAACAAGCTTCCAATTCATCTGAAACTGAGCCTCTCAATGACCCTCTTCAAATGCAACCTAGATCAATGGATGGGTGATTGCAAATACACTCCTGGGTTGGCGCCCATGCCCCATGTCCCTTATGGACAAGGAATGTCAGCATTAACTACCATAGACCCCTACCTCTGCAAACTTCAGTCACCTAACCACCGACAACTGGTGCAACTCCAGATAAATATGGCTAGGCTTGTAAGGGCTCTAGAGCTGTTAGCCTAGTAACCTTCTATGAACCTAAGAACTTGACACTTGCTGGAGTCCACCAAAATTATGCCACCATTCCTGCTTAACTCTTCCCTAGGTTTACCATTAACAGTCATTAATAGCCTCTTTGCTCCTCTCCAGCACATCCATCTCAAGTTCATTGCTCTTCTATGCTGTCTGTCCCCCCCACAAATAGTCCTGTCCCTTTGTAAATGTCTGTGTATAATGTTTTCAACTGAAACCCCAAACTCTGTTCTTTATAACCTCTTAAACTAAACCCCAAACTCAGTTCTTTAAATCCCTTCCTTTGACAAAGACTGGTATGTAATGCAACTACAAAGTATCTTTTGAAAAAGTAACATCCTAATCCATATTCACTTACCCTTTCCATGCCCACCTTAGAAAACATGTCCAATGAGTTATAAAGTGGTGGGAAGCCACAGCCTATTTGCCTATCAAGGGCTCCTGACATAATGACCACACATCTTAAACTCTTAGGGCATGAAATCTGGACAAAGCCATTAATAATGTGGGGAAAAGGCATAGAATAGGGACAATCTTTAAAAATTGCTCTTAAAAACTTAGAAAGTTGATAGAATAACAAGTTTTGTGTTAGCATGAATTCTCTGAAGGGTAAGAAATGTAAAACTCAAATGTCTGTCATTATTTTCTGACTTCAGCCTTTAATGACTTGGTAATATTTTCCCAAAAATCACAGTTTTATGAAATAATGGACCAACAATATAAAACATAAATCTGGACATTCTGCAAAAATCTGTACAGTTGAGAGGTGTGAATTATGAGCCACTGGAGACACCTGCAAAAGAGATAAACTGAAGTGGCACACACACACTTCACCTGCAGTGTGTTTTCTTGTCTTTTTGTGATGTGGGAGGCAGACGGAACATCTGGCAAAAACTCACGGGAAGGTACTTGGGGAAGATTTGCAGTCTTAGAAACAACTAGTAAAATGAGCAACAGACTTAAATCTATTGCACTGCATATGCGCATTAATGCCAACTTACCTCTCAAACTCTAAACCCAAGAAATCTGGACAAAGCTTAAAATAAAGCAAGGGGGATGGTCCAAAAATAGGGAACAGATTTTAAATATTGCCCTTATAAACTTAAAACATTGCTAGAATAACAGAATTTGCGTTAGCATGCCATGCATTTTTTTGAAGGATATAAAATATGAAACTCAAACGTATGTCATTATTTAGTTAAAACCCCATTTTTTTGAAGAACATATCAAAAATTTGAGACAAAAATGTGGACATTCTGTGAGAATCTAGACAGATGAGGTATGAGTACAAGGATAACACCAGCAGAGTAAAATACATTGCTAATATGTCATTTTCGAAGCAACTGTCCAGATTTTTGCAAATGAAAGTAAAAGTTGCAGTAGCTCTCAACTGTCCAGATTTTTGAAGAATGTCCAAATTTTTACCTCATATTTTGGACTGTTCCTCATAATATTTGTGGTTTTCTGGCAAATCACTGAGGAGTGAAGTCAGCAAATAATCACAGTTCAATGGATGAGGGCAAAGTCGTTCACACTGCCTACCTTGACCTGGCCAAGGCATTTGACACAATACCCCACTCGGGTATTGTTGACAAACTCAAGAGGTGAGATACAAACCTGTATGTCACCCGGTGGATAGCCAACTGGCTCATAGACAGGACCCAGAAAGTTAAAATTAGGGAGTCCACCTCTACAAAGAGGCCGGTCACAAGTGGAGCCCCTCAGGATTAGTTCTTGGACCTCTCCTTTTTGGCATTTACTTCTCAGATGTCAAAGCCAATGTCAATGGTCTCTGGGTGACTAAATTTTCAGACAATTGCAGATTAGTAGCTGTCGTTGAATTTCATACTGACGCAAATGTTCTCCAGGAGCCACTGACACAAACAACTGTCATGTCAGAGCCATGGACTAAAACTAAATGCCAAGAAATGCATAATAGTATCCTTTGGGATGTCATCCATCCCTGGAAACTATCATATTGACAACACACCCCTTAGAGTTGACCCAGTAATCAGGGACTTAGGGACACATATAGGTAGTAATCTAGCCTTTGATCATCACATGTCTACAGTGGTAAGGCAATCATTCTATATTGCGCAACTTATAAACAAAAATATGGTGTTTAAGTTCAAGGAAGTCCTTGTTCCAGTGTATTCTGCATTCATCAGACTTATAATTGAGTACAGTGCCCCTTTGGTATGTACCTAACCAGGCATATCCAACAATTGGAATGTCCACAGAGGTTCCTCACTAAAAGAATACAGGGCGTAAGTAAAATGTCCTCTGCAGACCGCCTCAAGGTCCTATCCCTGTATTCTGTCTCCTATAGGCTATTGAAGGGAGATCTATGCTTGGCATACAGGGCATTCTCAGACCACACTCTGATGGATCTCCTGCATATCCACAAAACAAACAGCACCAGAGTTACCTGTTCTAAAGAATTAAACCTTGCCTGTGATATAAATAGGATCTGCTGGAGAGATAGGTATGTATCCCATAGACTACCCCATCTATGGAACAGGCTCCTCATGTGAAGCAGATTTCCTCCCTAACCCAATTCAAATGCAACCTGGACAATAGGATGGGAAACTGGAGATTCACCCCTGGTTTCGCATCTCTGTCTCTAACGGACAGAGGTAACCTGTAAATGGTTCCTCTCCCAGGCACATGCTTACACTTATCAAGGGTATCAGAACTTGTCAGAGATTTGGGATACATGGCTAGGCTTAAAAAGGCCCTTGTGGTCATTAGCCTAGTAAACACCTATGAACCAATGAACATCCATTTGCATTTCAGACTATATACCCTTCACAAAATGCTTGCCAACAGAAATCCTGTTACTGTAGCAACTTTCTAAGTTTTTATCAGACCAGTGTTTGAAATCTATTCCTATTTCTACGCCTCTGCCCCCCCTCGTTATTTTATTTTTTTGTCCAGATTTCTTGCACTAAGAAGTTGAGAGATATGGGGAAAGGTAGCCTATAGGCTCAATACTGCAGTAACAGCACCTCATTTATAACACTCAGCTCTGTAATGTCTAAAGCTATCCTACTGCTTCTTTGGAGGTGGTCAGGCATTGGTTATTTCTCATCAAGGAAAGCTACCATTAGACAGTTTCTAGATTGCTTATTGAAATTACTTAGTAGAAGCTTGCTACAAGGAGTCGTGCACTTGAAACAGGAAATCAACTGTTGTAAAAAATAATGATTCAGTCTGGTTACTTCATTAGAACGCGGTCACTGACTACTACATTTTTTACCTTTTCTAACTAGCAGGCAATAAGCTGGTGGCGGGGGGGGCGGCAAGAACACACTGGCATACTTCTCAACTGTTCAGATTTTTGTCTCATATTTTCTGGCCTCTTTCTCATAAAATTGTAGTTTTCTTGCTAATCATTGTGGACTGAAGTCAAAAAATAATGGCAGACATTTGTGTGTTAGAATTCATTGCCTTCAGAAACTTCATGCTAACTTCAGGCTATCAACTTTCTAAGCTTGTAAAAGCGATATTTAAAAAATGTCCCTATTTTTGGGGCCTTTGTCCCCATTATTTGTGGCTTTGTGTAGACTTCTTGCTCTAAGTGGTTGAGAGGTATGCGCACTGGACAAGCAGGGGACATTTTTTTTGGGGGGGCTTGGGATGAATGTTGGTTTAACTAAGCTACCAAGCTTATTCAGAAGGTACAGAAGTGGGCAGATGGTGTGGGGGGAGGAGACGCTGGCCAGACATATTTCTGTGTTGCCAAAACCTTGTTTTCTGTTCAGTGCTCCACTGTTAGTAGCTCCCTTCATCATGCATCTAGAGCGGTCCCATCCCATTCCCTTCTTTAGACATCTACAGTGGTCACATCCCATGCCCTTCATTACAGGTTCATAGGTTGATACTAGGCTATCTGCCTTAGGGCATTTATAAGCCTAGCCAGAATGTGTTTGGCTTTTGCCACCCTTTTAGATTAGTTGACTGTGCCTCTGTATAGTAGCTCACAGAAGATAGCCCTTTTAAGGTTAGTTTACTGTGCCTCTGTCTAGTAGGAACACAGAAGAGATCCCAGGGGTAAACCTATGATCTCCCATCCACTCGTCAATATTTCTCTTGAAGTGGGTCATTGAGGGGCTCTGCCTAACATGGATTGGGTTTTTGTTCCAGAGTGAGGGGAGCCTCTGGGATATGAATCTGTCCCTCCAGCATGTCCTATTTATTTCTGTGCTGAGGTTTAAGTCCCTGGAGCGTGTAGCTCTAAGGGATTTGGATTTCCTGAGGTGGAGCATGTCCATTAATTATGGGTTGGACATGGCTTTATACGTCAGGCACAGATCGCCTCTGAGTAGGCAGTAAGCAACTGAGTAGAGCTGGAGTTTCTTTAGCCTAACTGTGTAGGGCATCTGTTTGAGTCCCTTGATCCTCTTGGTGAGGTACTTTTGGGGTCTTTCCAGTTGATGCAGGTGTCGGGTAAGGTACATCCCAAATGGGGCATTGTATTCAATTATGGGCCTGATGAGTGATGAGTACAGGGGCACAATGACCTCTCTTGATCTAGATGTGAACCCTTTCGTAATAAGGTGGGCTATATAGAAGGTCTTTCTAACCACTTTGGCAATGTGATTGTCAAAGGAGAGATTGCTATCTACTTGGGTCCCCAAATCCCTAATTACTTCTTCCATACTTAATGGATTACCACCTATGTGGTAATTTGTGGGCACTTTGTTTTTCCCAAAGGGGATGACTATGCAATTTTGGGCATTTAGCTTTAGGCCATGGCTCTGGCATCAGTTATCCATCTCTGTTAGACCCTTTTTGAGGATGCTTGTGTCAGTCGGCGAGTCGATTATGGCACCCAGTTTGCAGTCATCTGCGAACTTGGTCAGCCATAGTCCTCCCGTGTTAGCCTGTACCTCAGAGAAATATATACCGAACAAGAGAGGTCCCAGGACTGAGCCTTGTGGGACGCCACTTGTAACTAGTTTAGAGTCTGACATGGCACCTGCAATTCTGACCATGTGGGTTCTATCCCTGAGCCAGTTTGCAACCCATCTTGTGACATAGGGGTTGATATTTAAGCTGGTGAGCTTATTTATGATGCCCGAGTGGGGTATTGTGTTGAAGGCTTTTGTGAGGTCCAGGTAGGCTGTGTGGACTACCTTCCCTTCATCTATGGCCTTGGTGACTGTTTCAAAGAAGTCGACCAGGTTCAAGAGGCAAGATCTGCCCTTAACAAAGCCGAACTGGGTAGGATCCAGTGTTTGGAGGTTCCCAATATCTTTGTTTATGAGTTCCATAATGATAAGCTCCATAGCTTTGCAGACCAGGCTAGTCAGGCTTATAGGACGATAGTTTCCTGGGTCCGTTGTGGCACCACCTTTGTGGAGTGGGACCACTGTTGCTGTACACCATTCCTTGGGTACATATCCTGTAGTAAGGCTGAGACTGAACAGTGACTTTATGTGAGGGATCAGCTCTTCTTGGAGCTCGTGTAAGATGCAGCCCGGGACACCGTTTGGTCCCATTGATGCTGTGTTTTTTGCTTTGGAGAGGGCAGCTCTCACCTGTGCATCTATGATGTCAGGGAGGCTACACTCTGTTGGGATAGACATTTGCTCTTTTTGGGGGGGGAAGGGTAGTTTGCACTGAACCTGTCTGCCAGGATGTTGGCAATGTCTGTGGGTTCAGTGTATTTTTTGTCATTTTGCACTAACTCAGAGCATATCTGGGAGTTGCCACCCAGGTTCCTGACATAACTAAGGAAGGCCTTGTGATTATCTTTAGCGTCTTGTGCAATTTTTCTTTCAAAGCTGGCCTTAGATGATTTTATGAGGGATTGTAGTTTCTTGCTAGTACTGATCAGAGATGCCTTCCCTTTTTGGGATTTTGCTCTATCATGTAGTAGCTTCCTCATTCTGTTGTATAGCTTATTTATGGCTGGGGTCCACCCGACAGGTCTCCTGCCTTTGGAGGAGTGAGTCTTGGTTTTATTTGGGATAGCACGATCCATGCATTCCTGTAGGTGTCCATAGAATGCGATTGTAAAAGATTTTGCGGTTTGGGCCGTATTTTCCACTCGCCCGGGGGCTTTGAAGGATTCATCCTCAGTTCTGAGAAGTGTGAAGTTTGCTTTTGAGAAGTTCTTCACTGTGGTTTCCTTGGCTGGGGGTGGGGATGGGATATGGATGTCCAGTGAGATTAATTTATGGTCAGATCTTACCAATGAGGGGTATACCTCTGGTATGGAACATAGAGTCCCCATGTTGGTGATGATTAGGTCCAATATGTTTTCCCCTCTTGTGGGAGTGGTGACCAGTTGTTCCATAGCATTTGAGTTTATAAATTCTAGGAACCATTGGGCGAGGGTGTTGGGGCTTGAGAAGTGCTCCCAGTCTATGTTTGGGTAGTTGAAGTCACCCAGTATAATGGTGTTTGGAGAGACCTTCATATTCTCCAGTGTTCTCAGGAAAGCCGAGTGGGGTTCCTGAGTTTGGGAGGGTGGTCTGTAGCAGGCTACAAACTGAAAGGCAGTTTTGCCCACTGCTAGTTGCACATGGATGGCCTCTGATGCTTCGTGCAGTGCCACTAACCTGGAGGTGTGGGTATCTTTGATGAATATGGATATTCACCTCCTTTTGTGGTTCGGTCCGAGTTTTGAGGCTGAAAAGCATGGTATGAGGTATAACCTGGTAGTGCTTGTGTACTCTCGGGAGCCTTTAACTAGGTTTCTGTTACTGCACAGATATCGATATTCTCCATACTGAGGAGAGCCTCGAGTGCGTGCATCTTGAGGTTTAGACTTCTGGCGTTGAGCAGCATTACTCTTAGTTTCTTTTTCCTTGTGTTGTCTATGGAGGTGGGTTTGTCTTTTGAGCCTTGCCTAAAAAAGGCACTATGGGGGTGGCAAGAGCCTTATCCAGTATTCGAAATCCCAGGGGTGACAGGTGCAAGCCATCCCTAGCGAAGCAACGTGGCTTGTCGAGCATGTCATCCCAGGCTGACAGACATTGGATCCCCTTTGAATGACGCCAATACTTTAGCCAATTGTTAAAATTGATAATTTTGTCTTTATACTGTGGCATCATTCTTGGTGAGGGTAAGATGCTACTCAAGGTCAGGGTCATACCGGCCTGGGCTACATGATCAGAGAGCTCCTCTATGTCTCTTTTCATGTAGTCCAGGGATGTATGTCTCAGGTCATTCACACCAGCATGGACAATGATGGAGTCATATTTGTACTTGCTTTGGAGTGACCTGAGTGCTTGTGTTATGTGGCGGATCCTGGCACCCGACAGGCAGCTTACAGTGACCTTCTCCTTGTTCAGCCTGGTGAGTGGGACATCAGTGTTTCTGACAATAGAGTCACCTATTACAAGTGTATTAGGTGTGTTGTTTAGCCTTAAGGGCTGTGACTGTGAGGCACACTGACTTTGTGAACTATGTGATACGTGGTTATTGTTGTGGGGTAGTGGTTGCTTGGATGTCTGCTTTGGAGGTCTCTGCTGCTTGGGCAGATTTTTATTTAGTGCCTCCGAGTATGTGTTTATGTGTTTGGTTTGCTGTTGCGATAGGTCTATGTGAGACTGGATTTGTGGTGTGTGTGGTTACCTTCTCCTCCTGACTGACTGCGCCAGTACTGTGTTGAGAGAGCTCAGCCTCCAGTTTGGCTATATAGTTGCATCTCTCACATATATTTGAGCTTGTTGGGAGGAGGAGAAGGTGGTCTGTGTACAGAAGGCAGTTGTAACATTGCTTCAAGATTCCCAGATTCACCAGCTGGACTGGAAAGTAAACCCAAAACTGACTTTTGGACATGCCAGAATTGTATAAGGAACTACTTTTTGACTGATCATGCATCTAGAGCGTAATCTGCTTAAAGATTTCATAAACCATGAATAAAAGTCCATTTATTAAACATTCCCCAAAGGCACCGGAGTTTTCAAAACACCAAGTTAACCTCATCCTGGGAATATCAAGGAGTGTGCGTGTGTGTAAGTTTGTGCATACACGTTTGTAAAATGGGGTGGGAGAAGGAGGTGAATACATTTGGACCTTTCATTATTTAAAATTAGTTATCACCTGTCCCACTTTGCGAGGGGCAGTCCCTCTTTGGGCAGTTGTGTCCTGACAAAAAATTTAAAAAATGGCAAATGTCCTGAGATTTTAGGACAAAATTATTTCCTATATTTTATGTAATAGTTGTATAAAACAGTTATTCTGTATCTAAAATACCTAAATGTTATAAGAAACAGAATAAGCAGCTAAAATGCTACAAAAATAAGCTTTTATTTAGGCAAAAAAGTTAAGTTCTATCCTTTGTACTGACCGTGGGTATGTATCGGCTTGCAAAATCTGATGTTTGCACCGAAAATGTCCCACTTTGGCCATTTGAAAAGGTGGCAACACTATTTAAGATGTATATGAAAAATTATCCCTCGTAATGTGAGTGAGGTGAAAGCTACCACGGGAGAGGTACCTGTCTGAATACATCTTATTAAATCATTATTAGTACATCAGTAACATTAAGGACAAGTTATCCGGTAGCATCCTTCTGTCTTTAAGGAGTCTTTCCGATTGACACGAACCATCATGGAAGCATGGTGATTTTATAAGTACAGAATACACGAAAATCCATCACCGATGTCTACTCCTCATGCTGTTTACACATTCGATTTATTATGCGCATTGGACTGAAACCAACACAAATCCTGTTATTGTAGCAACTTTCCAAGTCATGCATCACCCGTAAGCTCTGCGATCAGAAGGTACCTATGACATTATTTTAGATTCATTTGTATTAAGCAGTCAGTCACTGACTGTCAGTGACCAGTCATCCACTGTTGCTCTGAGACCCTCCTTCATGATTTCCACATCACCTGTATAGTGTGGTTGCTGTTTGTGATACGAAAGTAGTCCAGAATCGTGTGTTCTCTGGGTGACACATCCGATAATAAGTGGTGTAGCCAGACGAAGTGTGGCTTTTGCTAGGACATAACCGAAAACGTGGCCCAGGATTGTGCGTTTTGTAAAACACATTTAACTAGAAAGATGGTTTGTGTATTTATTGACTCCTGTCTCTGAGAACATTGATCCAGACTTTAATTTTTCGCGTTAGTTCCAAGAGTCTGTTTTAAAAATAACACAACATAACTAACAGGTTAGGAAAGTAATTATGTATCAAGAATCTCATGTCTTCTTCAGAAAAGGACCCAAGCATTTAAGCTAGGCATCTAAGTAATCTTGACTGCCTTACACCTTCTCCAAAAATATGATTGTATTAACGGTTTGAGAGCTCCTCGTAGATTCGGTGTTATGTTCTTGGGGTATTACTGGGAGTTGGAGTTCAACCCCGCCTCATACTATCCTAATGGGCGGATAAAGTAGCCTACAGTGGACTACATATCCCAGAGGGCTTTGTGGTAGCCGATTGCTGCTGTAGTCTAACAAACTGGTAACCACTGGTCCGTGTGAAGTTTTCATGAGGAGACCAAATACTTGAAAGAGAAATAGCAGTGCTCTACAACTGAAAAAAAAAGGTAAGAACCCGACAACTTTTTTGCGTATAAGAACATTTAGACTAAAAGTGCAAAATGAAGAAATGTTTTGGTTAAGGATACACATTATTTAAATACACTGGAACTTCAAAGACACTTAGAAAGTAGAACTATCCATTAACATTATCGGAGTTTAATGCTGTAAAAGTAACAAACTGGTTTAGTTCCCCCTCTTTTCTCACCAAGAGCAATATAGTATTTTTTTACACGAGAGCTGATTCACATTCGCTGTAGCCGTATTTGCCGGCGCGGTGCCTATGTTCAATGTCAAAGGAGGAGTGTCACCCAACGTAGTTCATGTGCAAGGAAATAACATTAAACGTTATACGAAGGTGCTGCCTGTGTGCATCCTCAAGCAAGATGCACGCACCAGAAGGTAATTGTTGGTTGTAATTCTGTTATGAAAATGCATAAGTAGTTTTCTTCCAGACTGTCCAATAAACGTTATTCATATTTTTGTAAGGTATATTATATTGACTTAATGGGTAAACGTTTGAGACTATTGCATTGTAAGATTACCATGATACGCAGATAATAGGAATAAGTCTTGGTTAGGGTTACCACCTGTCCTACTTTGCGAGGGACAGTCCCTTTTTGGGCAGTTGTGTCCTGCTAAAAAAGTGTAAAAAATGGGAATTGTCCTGAGATTTTAGGACATAATTAGTTCCTATATTTTATGCGATAGTTGCATAAAACAGTTATTCTGTATCTGAAACACCTAAATGCTATAAGAAACAGAATAAGCAACTAAAATGCTACAAGAATAACCTTTTATTTAGGCAAAAAAGGGAAGTTCTGACCTTTGTACTGGCCGTGAGTATGTTTTGGCCTGCAAAATCTGATGTTTGTACCAAAAATGTCCCACTTTGGGCATTTAAAAAGGTGGCAACCCTAGTCTTGGTAGATGCATTTTTTTGGTAGCAACTTTGAAAAATGTTTAAACGTAGCTCTCAACCTTCCATCTCCAAAATAAGGAACAGTATAACTCATAATGTGGAAAAAATGAGCAAAATGTGCAACTTTTGCTAACAGCTTATTAACAACTTCCAACTGGGAAGCTCAGAGGATGGTTAAAATGCGGTATGTTTTACTTATATAATAGTTATTGTAATGAATTGATATGAATCAGTTCTATTTACCATGGGTATTAGTTAACAACACTGAATGCTTGATAAACCCTTTCAATGTGGAACTTCGTGAAACATGAATTTTTTTAAGATCCCAAATGAGGAATGTTCCTCACAATGGGGGTACACTTGAAAGTTATGTGTTTAAAGATGATTATAGACAATAGAAGGGTATAGAAGGGACACACCTATTACCAGTGGACCTGTACTGGCAATGGCAAACAAATGCCTGAGAAACCATAATGGAGACCGCTGATGGCTTACCTGTGTCAGTATGTACAGTGGGAATAACAAATTCCTTTCTTTGACAAGAGATAGAAAGTGGGACATGGGCAGCATGTAGTAGTATACACACATTAAGGCCTAGTGTGCATTATATTTCTCAACTGCCCAGATTTTTGCAAAATGTTTAGATTTTTGCCTCATATTTTTGGTCTGTTCCTCATTAAATGTGTGTATTTTTGTGGTAAATCACTGGGGATTGAAGCCACCAAGTAATGACATACTTTTGAATTTCAAACTTGTAGCAATTTTCTAACTTTATGCAAGCAATATTTAAATTATGTTTCTGTTTTTTTTTTTTTGGGGGGGAGCATTTGCACCCCCCTCCCTCCCATTATTTTAGGCTTTGTGCAGATTTCCTGCACAAAGAGGTATACAGTAATGCTATTGGTCCTGTCCAGTGAACTCAACATGTGCAAATACTATTTAGACCCATTTGTAAAACACAACTAATGCAAGACTGTTGTTATTCTGATTTGAGTCAGCAAGAAAAATGTGGTTTTGTCTGCCTTAGTAAAAATCACAGCCAAGTATGTACTTATTTATTATTTACTTTTGATAACCGGGTTGGTACACTGGCTGAAGACACCTTCAGGTATTGCCAAGGCCAAGAGGCAGCAAAAACAATAGTTAAAATGTTTGTTCAACAAGACAATGAAAAAGAACAGAAAACAAAATATTCTACTTTTGATACTGATATTTCCTGATAGCAATTAAAAATGTTTTCTTTTAGTAGTTATGACTGCACATAAACAAGTGGTCAGGAAAAAGCAGTAGTATCAAGTAATTAAACCCTGCCATCTGAAATAACAGTGGTATTAAAGAGATAACCTATGCCACATTTTCAGTCATAGTACCCCTCTTTAAATGAAGTCCTTTCAGGCACCTTTAGCCTTCCACCACCCCAAATTAGCATTCTTAACTAACTGGCCCCTTGTCCTCGTGGCTAGGGTTATGACTGTAAAGGTCCTAGGGATCAGTCCACTTTCCTTGTTGACAAACAATAACTACATTGAGAGCTTTTAAATTAACTTTATCTATGTGTATCTAATCTGTATATATATGTATATATGTATATATATATATATATATATATATATATATATATATATATATATATATATATATATATATATATATATATATATATGTATATGTTTTATCACTACACTAAAGAAGCAATTAAGTAAGTTGTTTACAATCTATGCTGTAACTACAAATTATTGCAACCCCAAAAAAAGTAAAGGCATAAGAGCCAGCAATAGCTTGTCGAGATCTCCTAATAATAAAATGGCAGCTTCTAAAATCCCCAAATAAAAACTCAAGTATACAAATAGTAATAATGTCTGTAACACAATGTCCACAATAAACAAGCAAACAAATAAATAAAATACCAGGGGTCTTTGCTATTATGCTCCCTCAAAAACTGGACTCTTACACCCAAAACTCACCATGTTGGAGGCTCTGCCTCACACACCCTAATTTTGATATACTGACAGTTAAATGAGAATAGAAGCCCAAGGTTCATAATACCATCAGACTACATTACCTTTTTGTCCCATGTTTTTTCAGCATATAATGCAAGGAAGTGCTACAAATTAAAAATCTGGTGAATGGAAACAGAAGACAGGTGTCTGGATGGGTCTACTTCATTTGCCCTAACTTCCGATTGACCGACACCCATTTGCCTGAGACCATATGACCGAAATTTCATTTGACTGACACTTCATTTGACCGAAACTTCATTTGACCATCAAGTATTATTGGCAAAAAAATGGGATATGCCCCCTTCCCCACTGTAGTGCGACCCTGGAGTTAGAATATATAGTTAGGGGGTGTGTGGGGGGACCAAAGCTCCCCACTTAATTTCATATTATATTGTTTAGTTTTGCTTTAATATTGTTTAGTAAAACAAAAGTAAGTGGGGGCTTCACCCCCACACCCCCCATTGTGGGGGGCTGTGCCCCCCCAACTATATATTCTAACTCCAGGGTCGCACTACAGTGGGGAAGGGGGCATATCCCATTTACTTATCAATAATACTTGTCGGTCAAGTGAAGTGTTGGTCAAATGAAGTGTCGGTCAAATGAAATTTCGGTCAAATGGGATCGGGCAAATGGGTGTCGGTCAATTGGAAGTTAGGGCAAATGAAGTAGACCCATCTGGATGCATACCAGCTCATTGATATGCAATACTCCCCTTCAAATATTGAGATGTGTATAACATCTTTTTGGCTAATTGGTGAAGTGATCATCTCTCATTGCCATTTAATAATAAACATTTTATGTGGTTACCAGTTTACTTGTTTGCAATGCATTTTTTGTAACCTGTAAACACAGTTAGTTGCATGTTTACTATTGTGTATTGCATTAAAACTATTCAGTAGATTAAAAAAATGGTGCAGCCATACAAGTGTTGGGTTTTAATGATTAATGAACCACCAGCAATATTACAGAAGACATTTGCATAAAATATCATTTTTAATTAAAAAAGTAGGTCTTTTTTCTTTGCTTTTAGGAGATCTGTATGGAAGCAAATCAGTGCCTTTCATGTTTGCTGTTGTTGCCTTACAAACTTTATGACGCATTGAGTTATGGCATTTAATTGTCTCATGTTGGCAGGAACTGATTTCATTAACATAACCTTTTGCTATTATGCCATTTCTAGGAAACAGGCAAAATAGGGCAGTGTTCATGCTTCCTTGTAAATATAGTTAGTAATAAGGATATATCAGTAAGAAGAGTTAATAAAGGTAAACCAATGTATATTTAAGTATTTCCTTTTTTAAACTGCAATATTAAAAAGGTGTGTCTATGTATATTTTAGTATTTTCCTTTTTAAGTGGACTTGTAGTGTCAGTGAAGGTTTAATCCATTTTCATAAAATGAAGCTATCTACAGTAGTCATCATCATCTTCTTTCGGCTGTTCCCGTTAGGGGTCACCGCAGTGGATCGTCTGTTTCCATTTCTTCCTGTCCTGTGCATCATGCTCTTTCACACCAACCGCCTGCATGTCCTCTCTCACTAAATCCATAAACCTTATCTTAGGCCTTCCTCTTTTCCTCTTACCTGGCAGCTTCATCCTTAGCATCCTTTCCCAATATACCCAGCATCCCTCCTCAGCACATGTCCAAACCAACGCAATCTCTCCTCTCTTGCTTTGTCTCCAAACTGTCCAACCTGAGCTGACCCTCTAATATACTGATTCCTAATCCTGTCCATTCTAGTTACACCCAGTGCAAATCTTAACATCTTTAACTCTGCCACATCCAGCTCTGACTCCTGCCTTTTTGTCAATGCTACTGTCTCCAACCCATATAACATAGCTGGTCTCACTACCCTCTTGTAGACCTTCCCTTTCACTCGTACTGGTACCCGTCTGTCACAAATCACTCCTGACACTCTTCTCCACCCATTCCACCCTGCCTGTACTCTCTTCTTCACCTCTCTTCCACACTCACCATTACTCTGAACTGTTGATCCCAAGTACTTAAACTCATCCACCTTTACCAACTCTACTCCCTGCATCCTCACCATTCCTCTACCCTCCCTCTCATTTAGACACATATATTCTCTTTTAGCCCTGCTGACCTTCATTCCTCTCATCTCTAAAGCATATCTCCACCTCTCCAGGGTCTCCTCAACCTGGTCCCTACTCTCACTACATATCACAATGTCATCTGCAAACATCATAGTCCACGGGGCCTCCTGTCTAAGCTCATCTGTCACCCTGTCTATCACCACTGCAAATAAGAAAGGGCTCAGAGCTGATCCTTGATGTAATCCCACCTCCACCTTAAACGTATCTGTCACTTCCACTGCAGTCCTCACCAATGTCACACTACCCTTGTACATATCCTGTACCACTCTTACATACTTCTCTGCCACTCCCGACTTCCTCATACAATACCACAGCTCCTCTCTAGGCACCCTGTCAAATGCTTTCTCTAGTCCACAAAGACACATTGCAACTCCTTCTGACCTTCTCTGTATTTCTCCAACAACACTCTCAGAACAAACATTGCATCTGTACTGCTCTTTTCTGGCATGAAACCATACTGCTGATCACTAATCATCACCTCCCTTCTTAACCTAGCTTCCACTACTCTTTCCCATAACTTCAAGCTGTGACTGATCAATTTTATCCCTCTGTAGTTACTGCAGCTCTGCACATCACCCTTATTCTTAAAGATAGGTACCAAAACACTTTTTCTCCACTCCTCAGGAATCCGCTGACTTACCAAAATTTCATTAAACAATCTGGTTAAAAATTCCACTGCCATTTCTCCTAAGCACCTCCATGCTTCCACTGGTATGTCATCTGGGCCAACAGCCTTTCCATTCTTCATCCTCTTCAGAGCTGTCCTTACTTCCTCCTTGCTAATCTGCTTCACTTCCTGATTCACTATCCCCACATCATCCAACCCTCTCTCTCTCACATTCTCTTCATTCATCAGCCCTTCAAAATACTCTTTCCATCTACTCAACACACTCTCCTCACTTGTGAGTACGTTTCCCTCACTGTCCTTTATCACCCTTACCTGCTGCACATCTTTTCCAGCTCTGTCCCTCTGTCTAGCCAGTCGGTACAGGTCCCTTTCTCCCTCTTTAGTGTCCAATCTCTCATACAACTCTCTATATGCCTTATCCTTAGCCTTCGCCACCTCTCTCTTTGCCATGCGCCTCATCTCCTTATACTTATGTCTACTTTCTTCATCTCTTTGACAATCCCACTTCTTCTTTGCCAGCCTCTTCCTCTGTATACTCTCCTGTACTTCCTCATTCCACCACCATGTCTCCTTGTCCTCCTTCCTCTGTCCAGATGTCACACCAAGCACCTTCCTAGCAGTCTCCATCACTAGCTCTGCTGTAGTTACCCAGCTATTCGAAAACTCTTCATTGCTTCCAGTGCCTGTCTTAACTATTCCCTGAACTCCACCTCACAATCACCCTTTTTTAACTTCCACCATTTAATCCTTGGCACTGCTTTCACACTCCTCCTCCGCTTCTTGATCACCAACATCATCCTACAGACCACCATTCTATGCTGCTTAACTACACTTTCCCCAGTCACCACTTTACAGTCTCCAATCTCCTTCAGACTGGCCCTCCTACATAGGATATAATCCACCTGTGTGCATCTTCTCCCACTCTTGTACGTCACCCTATGCTCCAGTAGTAAGTTTAAAAAAAAAAAAACACGTATTAGGAAGCTGCAGGGCAAATCAACAAAAAGAGATAAAGGAGGTACTTTGAGTTAATATAAGCAGAAAAGTATGGCGGTGTCAGTAGAGAAGGTCACACATTTTTTCAAGCCGAAGTTGTACAGAAGTAAAGAAACACAATAAGCTAATTATTGAGGAATGGATTTCAGTACGTAGTTGTACTAAACTGTTCATTCTTGAAAGTGGAAAATCACCAACCCTTATGCATGCATGATACAGACACGTTTTTGTCAGAGCCACTTCACCCTGCAGAAATAGCTATGGAGATAAGTTATTCAGTTATACTGTGTGTGAGTAAGAGAGTATGCTTGTTAATGTCAGTGTATCATATATATGTGCATGTGTCTGTGTGTGTATGTGTGTCTGTGTGTATATATATACATATACATATATATATATATTTACATACATACACATATACATACACACATGCATGTGTGTGTGTGTGTGTGTGTGTGTGTGTGTGTGTGTGTATTTGTGTGTTTCTTTGGGCACTATGTCCAATAGTGTCTTGTGCATGAATAGCTGTTGTGATGATTGCATTTGTGTCTGTCTAGGGATGGAAGTCAATACCTACTTGTATTCTCTTGGTACCTGTGCTGCAGTGCAGGTGGTAGGTGCTTCATTGCATAGTTATCCCAGTTGCATAGCAGTGCTGTTCATACAAATTCCCAGGTAATGAGATGCTGCCTTTTAGGAAATTTGAGTGACTATGAACTAGTACATGACACTACAGTGCAGATCAGCTCACTGGTATGGAACAATTTGCACTGAAGTCTTGTTGACTAGGAATACCATTGAGAACGTGAGGAGATATAATCCCCATATGTGGTGTCATTAATAGTAATCAAATGTCCATTCACAGTCCTCTGATTACAAGTTTATGCATTTGAGGCAGAGTGTACAGTATTCTTGTGGAACATTCACTCATAACTCTCCAGCACATGGCCTTCTGTTAGTGTTTTTAGTTGGCTGTGTTGCAGAGGGATGTTATATTTTTATTTATTTATTTTACATTTGTTAACCGGGTAGAGTCCGGCTGGGCAAGTAGCCCGTTTTCAGCGGAGAAATAATAGTACAGAAATATTACAAAATTTTTTAAAAGATTTACAAACAATATACAAAAAGTTTGATAGTTGCCAATAATCACAGTTTACAAAAAGAGGAATGTAAAACAGAAGACATTACATTTCTTAAGCCTTATTACAGATAGTAATATGAAACTTATTTATATATATATATATATATATATATATATATATATATGTATATATGTATATATATGTATAAAACAAAAACTATTGTGATATTTTTATTTGGTAGAAGTAAGACAAGAAGATAGTAGAATAGAAAACATTTGATCAAAGGCATGAGAAACTAGCCAAGAGTATTGCAGGAGCATAGTCATTGTTGAGTACGGTATTCCTTCAGGAGTTTTTTGAAGCTGTGACGATCTGTGTTTTTTAAGATATTCTGGGGTAATAGGTTCCACTGTTTGGCTGCTTTGAAGGAGAAGAGAGAGTCACCAAAGTAATTATGGGACTTTGTTACCTTGAGTATAAGTTTATAGGATGATCTAAGGGTCCTGGGGTTGGTATTTAATTGCACTAGGCTGGAGAGTGCAGTGCAGTTTTCAGGTTTGCGGATAATACAGTGGGCAGTGGTGAGCTGATTGAGCAATAACAGATTGGGAAATTCAAGGCAGTGTAATTTTTGAAGAGCAAAGCAATGATGGGTCCTGTTGGGTGTATTAGCAGCAAATTTTGCCATTTTCTTATAGCAGGAATCAAGTAGATGTAAATCAGACTTGTGCAGGTTAGTGAAAAGTTGAGAACAGTAGAGAAGAGTAGATAGGAGGTGGGATCTGGCTGTGGCTAGTCTGGCATTTTGAGTAAGGTATGGTTTGGCCCTGTATAGTGCACCAAGTTTGATGTGAACTTTCTTAACTGTGAGTGATATGTGTTTACTGAATATTAGGTTGTTTTCTGTTCTGACACCAAGTAGTTTTGTTTGGTTAACTGGTTCTATTACAGTGGAGTAGATGGATAGTTATGGTATATGATATATATTAGTTATATAATAGTAGATGGATAGATAGATAGATAGTTGTCGGCTGCAGTTAAGCCCATACCTCATGTGATATCGATGCAGCCCAGATGTTTGACTGATAGTATCTCCTGGGATGTATCTAGTGACAAGCCGATGCATTGTTTAACTGGCTGAATGCCTTCTTATTTATTGTTTCAGAACCCAGTAGGAGTAAAGATTAGATGATACGGACTAGTGGGTGGTAGAGTAATACAAATAGTTTCTCCAACTCTTCATTTGCATTGGTTTTGGACTCATGTATTTCCCTTTACTGATAAAGTGATTCCCATATACAATCACTACCACTATATCTTCCTCTCATCATGGAAAACAGCAGTTCATTGGCTTTATCAGCATAATTCCCTAGCCAGTTATATGTATCTCTTCAGCATATTTAGTGGTAGCAATGTACTGTTGCACTGTTCTTCACTTATCAGTAGTAACTTTGTGCCTTTTGATTTAGTCTTTTTAGTTAGTACTCATTACAGCAGAATAATCAGTCTTTTGATTCTCTGCCATATAATGCTATTATTATCCATGATGTGTGATTTTTTCCAGTAGTGCCTGTCAACCATTGAGCCCTCCTCCTCCTCTGTGACTGTGTCCATTTATTCCCCTACTTAGTGGGGATGGAACCTGTTATGGAGGAGATCATCATCCAGGCAGCCATAAGAGTTTTTTTCTGTTCTGTAGGCTAATGCCTCCCTTTGAATTTAATGTGCATGCTTACTGAAGGAAGAGTCTTGTTCACCTTTCCCATGTATACACACGCATGTGTGTGCATGCTTATGCCATATCTGATAAAGGCTATCATGCAGATATGGCTTGGTAGAGCCAAGAACACATTCCAAGTTCACATGTGGCATGCTGTACATCTGTTTCATCAGTAGATGTAGCATTATAGCAGACAGGCCACTTACTGCCACTATGCTACACTGACTTCTGCAGTAACCAGGCGACTGACTTGACAGTCCCAGCCAGAATCATGGCTTTATCCTGTATACCACAGAACCAGTTTTTAACATATGGTTTAAATCGGTAAATATCTATTTTCTGCAGTATGTAGATACCCATAAAGTCCGTTACCAACCAGAAAGTACACCTGCATTAATAAATATTATCAGCCCCTACACCAGCAGCTGGCCACTGCGATCATCCACTAGACTCCTAGTTCAAGCCTACAAATCCAACTACTCAGCTGGGGACTCTCTGTTTGCCAACTATGTTGGAAAAACATGGGACAGACTCCCAGCTGACTTGACCCTAGAACCCTCACTAACTCAATTCAAAAACAAACTCAAGAAATACTTCAAAACTCATTGGTTATGTCCTTGCACTAACCCCGACTAGTGATCTGTCTTTTACTTAGGTGCCTTACCTTCAACTACTTCTAACTTTTTTCTACTACACCATTTCAGAAAGGGTCAATTGTATAAATGCTGCTCAATGTGTCTTAAACCCGAATGTAATGTTATGTATATATAACTTTGAAAATAATGTTATGTTTTGTAAAGTGTTTTATATTAAGTTAGTATTATATGTGCTAAATGCTGGCATTGCTTATGACTGTAATCTGCTTGAAACTTGCATTTACTAAATGTTTAATGTGTATTATTATCTTGGAGTTTTTCTCCCCGGGCCTCCGCTGAAAATGGACATATATCCAGTCAGACTATCCCAGTCAACAAATGTAAAATAAATAAATGTATTATTTGCTATTGTATGTATATTCAATTGTTCTTCGTGCACTCTACTGCTCATTTATTGTTCTGTGGAGCTTTTCTCCCCGGGCCTCCACTGAAAAAGGACCTGTGTCCAGTTGGAATTTCCCAGTAAACAAATGTAAATAAATAAATAATGAATACAATTCCAGTTATTATTCTAGAGAGTCAGTGATATGGCAACCATCTGCCAGACCAGTATGTTTTGGTGGAGGTTAGGGAACTTTAGAAGCAAAGGGGTGCTGCTTCTGAAGTTCTGAAAGATTATTTCTCCTTCCATAACATGAAATGCTAAAATCCCAGTTACACACTGAATAGCACACAGTTGAAATCCTGCAAGGAATCTCAGAACAGCAATGACTACCCTAGGAGTACTGTGGCTGCATGCTGAAGGGTGGGCACAATGAATGTGTCACTGCGAGTTTTCACCAAATTTGATATTGGAGGTAGAGAGCCATGAAGGCGGATTGTTCCCTGGCCTCACAAAGACCCTGATCATGAGTTGGATTGGTTGTTAACGTACCATAGGGCACTTGAGGAGAAGCGGGGTGTGGTGTCATTCTTTATTTCATGGCTCTGCTGTGGGGCAGTCAGCTCTGTACCTTAAAGCTGGTAAGTTTTAGGAAGGCAGAGTAATAGAAGTAGGTGGCTGCAGGCAGACAGACTGATTAATGATCTAAGAAATAACAATCTCCTAGTCTTCCCACTATTCCTTGACCTATCAAAAACTTTTAACACCAACTCTTACCCTGAACTCTTATTTAGCTGTACTCTGGTTCAAATACTACCTTTACCAAAGAAGACGTGTGGAATGTCCTTTCTGCCTGTACTGGTAGGTGTCCCCCAAGGTTCTATACCTAAACTACTACTTTTCAGTATATTCATTAGTGATTTGCCTTTAGTGCTAAATAACTCTACCCTCATTCAGTATGTCAATGACTCCACCATTATCTGCTCAGCAAGAACTCCAAAAACATACATGACTGCCCTTCGCAACTATTAATTACAGGCTAGTCAACTCCAAATTCATCCTTAACCCTCCCCCCTCAAAAAAAATAAAATAAATAAATAATGCTATTATTTTCCAAAGCTGTATTCTCACCACACAATACACACTCCATACAATGGTCTGATGACATCTCTATTGCACTGGTCCAACATACTGAATTGCTTGGAATTGCTATAGATAAACACTTTAAATTCTATTTACACTAAATTCTGTTTACACATCCAATGTGTAACCTGTAAAACTAATCACAAGCTGGACGTGTTATATCGATCCAAAGTAATATCTGACTGAATATGCTTTTAAAGCCAGAGCCACTGCTTCCTTCTCCCTTCCTTGATATACACTACTTCAAAGTTTACCAGCTTGTAACCAGCTCAGCTTTTAAAACTTGAGCGATCCTACAAAAAAATTGCAAAGTTTGCCATACACCTTCCCTATTGAACCCACCACTGCATACTTCTTAGATTGAGCTGGCTCATCTTTCTCAATATCCTCAAACTTAATCAATTAAAGACAGCACATAAAATCCTTCACCTACCAAATGTGTGTCCTTCTCTCAGTGCTGTCCTTGAATGGTATAACTCTTTTACGTGCCTTTTCTTCAGCAGATAAGTTCCTGGCAAAAGTAAAGCCTCTTTGTTATCACAGTCTCTGTTACCTATGTTGCAAAAGTGTGGGACTCTCTTCTAACTTCCCTTTGCCAAATAAACTTCCAAAATCTCAGAGTGTAAAATCCAACCTTTAAGACTCATGGCCTTGTCACTGCTCCAAACCTCTGATTAGTACCTGCAACTCCATCTCTCCCATTCATTTCTCTGTATGGTATAGCCTCAGTAATGCTTACAGCTGTTTACTGATCACTGTTCTACTATAACTCATCCTCTCAACACTCCCTTCTTTTACTTCTAATTCTCACCTTAACTTGCCTTTGCTCATGGTTACTTCTAATTCTTACCACCTGGATATTTCTGTGCTGCTCGCCGATTCATTGCATCCTGGACTTTCAGTAATTTATGTATTGTTATGCTCTAATTTTCTTTTGTATTTCCATTGCACCTTATTTGACATGTTAAATCTGATGTGTAATTATTGTATTATCTTTCATTTGTTGTCTACCTGCATGATATGTTTAATTGGCCTTTCCCTATTCATCCTACTGAATGTTCTTTTTTATATTGTGGATAACTGTTAGTTATTATGGTGTGTTCAAACTAATATTCTTAAATATTTTTGTATATTTGTGTTCCTAAATGTTTGTATTTCAAAATGTACCTATTTCTAATTGCTGTATGTTAATATTGTTGACTGTCTTTGGAGCTTTTCTTCCTGGGCCTCCGCTGAAAATGGGCTTTCACCTAGTTAGGGTATCCCGGTAAACAAATGTTAAATAAATAAATAAATACATACATACATACATATAAATGTGATATGTTACTTCTGTTTTTTTTATGGAGTTTTTCTCCTCAGGCCTGGCCTAAAAATGGGTTTTTAATCCATTTGGTCTTTCTCAGTAAACAAATATATATATATCTATATATATATATATATATATATATGTGTGTGTGTGTGTGTGTGTGTGTATATATATATATATATATATATATATATATATATATATACACACACACACACACACACACACACACACACACACACACACACGTAGGTTTACTATCATTTTATTGAAGTAGATTCAATCGAATGATGGTATCATCAACTCACGTCCACGAAAAGTCACATTGCTGAATTCCGATATAGCTGAGATACATTCTGAATTCAACCTAGGAACAAGTGTTAACATGGGTCGAGATAGGCACAAGATTTGTACTTCGGAAATGTCGGAGTTCAACAACTTTAGCGTTTGAGTTTCAGACTTTGCGCAAAGTGGATTTGACTGAGTCCACGTCAGTAAAATGATAGTAAACCATATATATTTGTATTTATGTGTATATATATATATATATATATATATATATATATATATAGATATGTATATATATATTACCAATGAACAACTGTCATTAAAACAGAAGAAAATAATAAATATAACTGATAAACTTCTGAAATGAAGACGAAGGAGCCAATAATAAGCTTTCGTCCCTTTAATAGTAGACAGGACTTCTTCAGACAATGATGTACAGAAAATAGTACTGTAACATATTATAGTAAGAGGATTCAAACAGGAGGCGGTAATAATAAGCTCTAACCATAGAGAAGGGTACATTATGAAAATGTAAGCCAATAATATGCAAACAAAAGAAATGTCAATCAATAGTGAAACCCACATACAATAGAAAGTACAAACTGTCAATCACACATATCATAGGAGTGTCCCCACCCCTATGTACAGTACAAAGTTAATGTCCCCACCTTAAAGCACACTTAACATTTAATTACTCATTTAGACCAGGAGGGGAGTCTGCATTTAGTTTTAACTGCCATAATAATTCTTTAACTTCCAAAAAATTATTAACATCACCAAAAAAGGGATCTATTTTTTGAAGTATTAAAAACTTAAAGCCAGAGAAGCCATTGCACACTAACTTGTGTTTAGCCAAAGCGTTCTTAGTGTCACAATTCCTAATGGCAGCTAAATGCTCTTTTATTCTTGTGGAAAAAATTCTGGTAGTCTTCCCTACATAAAATGCTGGGCAGGACATGCAGACAGCTGCATAAACAACATTGTTGGATTTACAATTGTAGTGTTTGTGAAAATATAAAGTGAAATTATTATGTTTGAACACAAAGTGATCACTAGTAAAAATATGTGGACAAGCAACACAGGTGCCACAGGGAAACATACCAGTAATAGAAGACTGCAGTACATTCTGTTCAAGAAGGAATTTGTTATCCCTATTTTCAAAAGAAAATCTGAGAGACTTGGTCTTTTTGTACAAAAAGGAAGGAGAAGGGCCCAATCTGTTAGAAACTTCCTGACTGTGGATAAGAATGTCCCAATTATTGGCGATAATATTTTTAATGTGTGCAGAGTCTCTGCTAATAGGAACAGGAAAGGCTATTGTCCAGTCACGTGTAAAGGTTTGTTGAGAAGAAGAAGCAGAGTCAGAAGTTAAAGTACAGGAATCAGAAATAGTGGAATTATTAGGATTCAAAATGGTATTATTAAACATAAGGAAGGACTCTTGTCTACCCTTGTTTCTGATATACACTCTCTCCATGCTAAGGTCTTGGCACATCCACAGTTTCCACAACTTCTTCACATTTTCAAAGGCATACACCCTCGCGTAAACAGGCATGTTGCAACCATCATCCATCGTAAGAAGCAGAAACTCCACAGAGACCTCTCTCAATACCAGTGCAACAGAGCTTATCCTCTCAGATCTGACTTTTCACATAGGTTTAGTTTCAGAAACAGAGAACACCCCTCTTTTTCTAGATTCTCAGGTCCTTCCCCCCCTCTCTCGCCCTGTTCCTCTTAACAGAAATTTTACTCACTCTGATCCTTCTTATGACAGCTCCCGTCCTACTCCTGCTATTCCTTCCCATGACTTCTCCCTTCCTTCTTCTGTTCCTCGCTTGTCTCCTGCTTCTGCTTCCCGTCCTCCTCATTCTTTTACTCGTCATTTTTTAGGTTCTTCCCGTCCTTCTACATTTTTTCCTCTTGACTCCTTCTCTTCCTCTGCTCATTTCCATTCTGCCCCAGTTCCCACTTCTGTTTTTCGCTCTTCTGCTTCTCGCACGTGTGTCCCCTCCCGTTCTGCTCCTGCTTCCCATGACTCTTCCCTTTTGTCCTCCTCGTCCTACTCTTTCTAGCATTTCTCCTCTTCCTGTTTCTCTTTCTGTTCCCTCTACCCCTCTTCTTTCGGGCCCTAATGCGTCTCCTGTTTCTTCTTCACACTTTTCATCTTTCACCTGCTCCAAAACTCCTGTCTTTTCCTTCCCTCTCAACACCACCCCTGTTTCCTCTTCTGTATCCATTCCCCCTGTGTCTCTTCTTAATGTTTTTCCTAACCCTGTCTCCTCTATTATCCCTTCTCCTTGTACTGCAACTCCTTCTACCTCTGCATCTCCTATTGTTTCTGTTTCCTCCCCTTTAGTTTGTCCTTTACCTTCTTCCACCCCTCCTTTTGTTTGCCTTCAGGCCTCTGATCCGTTACGCTCTCTTGATTCCCCTGTTCCTACTTTAGAGGATCCCTATTTTTTAACCCCAAACCATCCAAAGACTGCCACTACAAGAAAAAGTTCAAAACAAATCGGTTACTCTTACGCCTACACCACCAGGGCCAGTCTTCAGAGAGAGAGGGAATTGTTGAGTCAGCAGACGCATCAAGCCCTTTGTCCTCCTCAGAACGGGCCTGTTCTCCACCGTCCTGTACGGGGGAGAGGATTTCCAAGAGGTCGTCCAAGGAGGCCTTACCATTGAATTCCAAGAGGTCGTCCAAGGAGGCCTTACCATTGAATTCCTTGACACCTCAGTCTTCTATTGTTTCTTCTGAGGTATTTAATCTAACGGATAGGTCCTTTTCCCAGGATATCATCCATGTCTTAAAGAAGGGCTTCACCTTCATCCCTTCCCAAAGAGCGGATCTGTCTTCTTTGCTGCTGGATCTAAGACTTTTCTTAAGGAAACTTAATTTGAAGTTAATTTGTGAGAAAGACTCCGACCTTGATAATGACTTGGCAGATGTTAACTTAAAACTTCCTTACAAAAGAAGCCTTTTTAACCCTCCTCTCAATAATACTCTACAGATTTTTCTTAAGCTTTGTGATAAGGATTTCCGCACTCTTCTCTCTTCCCCTTCTCCTCGGAAGTGGTTTAATCTTTCTAAAAGTCAACTTCTAGCTCTTAAACAGTTACAAAATGACAAAACACTTAGAATTATGACAGCTGATAAGGGTACTGGTATTGTCCTTATGGAACAGGAACGTTATATACATACTCTACAGAATGATCTCAATGATAATAACTACTACAAGTTAGTTTCCATGTCTCTAGTGCACCGTGCCTTTAAAACAATTGATAAAACCCTTAATACTCTTCTCAAGCAACAGGCCATCTCTGAAGAAGAAGCAAATTTTATGTCAGTACCTAACCCTCTTCTTGGAAAGTTTTTTGGCATTCCCAAAATTCACAAAGACGCTCTAAACCCTCCTTTTAGACATATAGTTTCTAATCATAAAACTGAAACAGAAAAGATATCCGAGTTCTTAGACTGGACATTAAATCCTATAGTACAAAAGTCCAAGTTTTATCTTAGAGATTCATGGGATTTTCTCCATACTTTATTTCTAAATCCTCCCTCTTCCAGAGATATTCTCTTAGTTACTCTTGACATTGAGGCGCTCTATACTAATATTCCTCATACTGAAGGTATTGATTTCCTATGCTCTTACTTAACCCAAGCCACTTCCCTTAGTCAAAACAGAATAAACACTATTTGTTCACTCACTACACTAGTTTTGGAAGGGAATTTTTTTCACTTTAATTCTTCTATCTATCAACAAACTAAAGGGGTTGCTATGGGTTCCAAAATGGCACCAGCCTTTGCTAACCTTGTTTTGGCCGCCTGGGAGCATAATTCCCTTGTTTCTTTACCTGATTTCAAGTTTGTAAAGCTTTACACTAGATATATTGATGATATATTTTTCATTTGGGAGGGTGGTGAACACCGATTACATACTTTTCTGGACTCTCTGTCAGCGTCTTTACCCTTTCTCACTTTTAAATTGTCCTCTTGTGGTACTCAGGCCACTTTCCTAGACACTAGCATCTCTTTTGACCCTATTACTTTATCTTGGTCTTCCTCTTTACATAGGAAAAGTACTTTTAGGAATAATTACTTGGATTTCACTAGTATGCATCCTTTATTTATGAAACATAATATGGCCAGGGGACAATTTATACGTATATCTAGATTGGTCAGTGATGATAATGTTTTTAGAAATGAATGCCTGTTACTTAGGACTCTCCTTATTAATAGACACTATCCAGTTAATGTTTTAGATTCCATTATTTCAGAAGTTACAGCTTCTAGACCTTCTAAGTTTCCACCTATTATTACGTCAGGCTTTGTACCTAATAGAAAAAATAATACCATTTTGAATCCTAATAATTCCACTATTTCTGATTCCTGCACTTCAACTTCTGACTCTGCTTCTTCCTCTCAACAAACCTTTACACGTGACTGGACAATAGCCTTTCCTGTTCCTATTAGCAGAGACTCTGCACACATTAAAAATATTATCGCCAATAATTGGGACATTCTTATCCACAGTCAGGAAGTTTCTAACAGATTGGGCCTTTCTCCTTCCTTCTTGTACAAAAAGACCAAGTCTCTCAGATTTTCTTTTGAAAATAGGGATAACAAATTCCTTCTTGAACAGAATGCACTGCAGTCTTCCATTACTGGTATGTTTCCCTGTGGCACTTGTGTTGCTTGCCCACATATTTTTACTAGTGATCACTTTATGTTCAAACATAATAATTTCACTTTATATTTTCACAAACACTACAATTGTAAATCCAACAATGTTGTTTATGCAGCTGTCTGCATGTCCTGCCCAGCATTTTATGTAGGGAAGACTACCAGAATTTTTTCCACAAGAATAAAAGAGCATTTAGCTGCCATTAGGAATGGTGACACTAAGAACGCTTTAGCTAAACACAAGTTAGTGTGCAATGGCTTCTCTGGCTTTAAGTTTTTAATACTTCAAAAAATAGATTCCTTTTTTGGTGATGTTAATAATTTCTTGGAAGTTAAAGAATTATTATGGCAGTTAAAACTAAATGCAGACTCCCCTCCTGGTCTAAATGAATCATTAAATGTTAAGTGTGCTTTAAGGTGGGGACATTAACTTTGTACTGTACATAGGGGTGGGGACACTCCTATGATATGTGTGATTGACAGTTTGTACTTTCTACTGTATATGGGTTTCACTATTGATTGACATTTCTTTTGTTTGCATATTATTGGCTTATATTTTCATAATGTACCCTTCTCTATGGTTAGAGCTTATTATTACCGCCTCCTGTTTGAATCCTCTTACTATAATATGTTACAGTACTATTTTCTGTACATCATTGTCTGAAGAAGTCCTATCTACTATTAAAGGGACGAAAGCTTATTATTGGCTCCTTCGTCTTCATTTCAGAAGTTTATCAGTTATGTATATATATATATATATATATATATATACACACACACACACACACACACACACATATATGTATGCATATGTATATATATATATATATATATATGAAAACTTACATTAGAGGAAGGCATTGGCACTAATTTTCCTTTTTTTCCGTTTGCTCAGTGCCCGATGATGCAAACTATTGAAAACCAGTATCGGTGAGCAAATTAAATTGGATGATGAAATCAAAGCCTATTACTACAAAGAGAGCATTTAACACCTGGACAAGCTCTATTTCCATGTTGTGAGCAGCATGCATGTATGCTTGTTGGTTGGTGTTATATCAGTTGGAAAATGAATCTTCCCTCTAGTGTGTTAATAATATGCTTCAGGCAAAATGCATGTAGCTGATTGAAGATCAACAAGACCAAATTCCAGTTTATAGACAAATGGGGAAACATGAGTACAGAAGACAAATGATCCTACATTATCCAAATTGTTTTACCAGCTCAGCTGTTGCCTTTGAGAAGTTATTTGAGCATAAGCCTTTATAACAATTTTGATAGAAGATATCTGGTATAAACAGCTGTGTTGTTAATTTGCAGTGTGGTTTGCTGATACTGTTGTAGAATACAAACAGCAGATCTTAACTAATATATTTTTTAATGGAGGCTGTTGCACAGAAAATGTCACCTAAGATAAAGAGAAGGACTTGTTGAAAACTTCCATGCACATCTGAGAAAAGTGGTTGCTAATTTCATATATGCTGTTCTGAATTATGTTATTTTTACAAAATCCAGACTCATGTAATTGCATGTTTTTGTTGATCCATTAAAATACATTATATTTCTAACTCTTCAAACTAAGCATTCTATTAATCTACAGGACTAGCTGTACTCTGTATTTTTCCCTACCCATTAAATACATTGCATTTTTCAGGAGGGAGTGGGAGGGATGAAAATAAAACAGGAAGGAAAAAGTAGTTATTTGCTTTCAGCAGCTTAGTTTAAGTAGCACAATAAACTCTGCCTACGTGCTTCTTGACAGCCGCTGCAGGTCTGTTCAAGGCCAAGTCATTTTTTGCTCCACTTTTTAACATTGCTCAAGTACTGCAGACTTTACAACAAATGAACATTCAGAAAAGTAGATTTCTACTCTTTTTTTTGTCTATAAATCCATTGACATCCACGTAAACCAAGGAAAACATTAAAACTATGTTTTTGTCAATTTTATAATGAAATCACTTATGGTTAATTAAACTTACAGAAGTATTTTAACCTCACTAAACCATATACACCTTTATACCCAATACTTCATCAGGTGAGTTGGTAGAAAGCTGTACAGGACTTTTGATTCTGTATCTAAAGAAACAAAAGAACTGGAATGAATTACAGTTACAGAGTAAAACAGACTTTTAATAGATGATTAACAGAAGGCATGTCCATTCAGTATAAATAAGGGTCAGTTATTTTGGAGGAGATGCATAGATGCCAAACAGTTTTTGTTCATAGTTTCACTGCTTCTGGACCTATAGTATAGGTGTTGGTATCCTTGAGGGTTTTCTTTTTAAAGAGTGCTTGATTCATAATGACTGTGTAGGGTCATTTTTTGGGGAGGGGAGATAGTCTGTCTCCATGTAGACTATCTTGCTGACAACTTTGCAGAAGTCCTTTCAGAAAAAAAACTAGCTGTTGGTCAGGTTGCTTTTGTGTGGTGTTAATAACTCAAGCACTGTGTGCCTCTCAAAGCAGTATATGAGCTTTGAGTGTTTTTTTTGCTGCTTGGGTAAGTCCTCATTCTTTGCTTTTCTATGAAGTTAGTAGGTGTGTGTCATGTATCTGCAAAATATAACATTTACTGACCCAGATAGCAAGATAGCAGCTGGTAAGAAATCTAGTTGTAACCTGTCCACTGATTGTTTCACTGCTGTTATTGTGTTACTGTGGCTTTGAGTAGTTTACAAGTTTGCATAGCATTTCACCATTGTGACTGACAACTGTGGAGAGTGGTCCTATGGTGCAAGTTAAAACAGATGAAGAAGCATTAAGCACTGTGTCTGTTAAACAGTGAGTGTTATTGTTACTGCATAATTATTATTACTTTTACTCTAGTATGTTTATTCATTTCTACTAGTACTTATGTGGAGAACTTAGTATTTAATTGTTATAAAGTTATTTAACTGAAAAATGCTGAGGAAACACTCACTACTGTTACTTATTACAACAAGGACTTTGGCAGGCAAGACACCTTTAGTAGTTTTCATTTTGTCTCTGACAATGACGTTTCATAGGAAGAACAGACTGTTGTTTTAGTATGTACAATTCTGTCAGTTTATGGCTTCTGCAGTATTTTTACATGAAGATTTATGTGTTTCGCCATTCTAGGTTGGCTTTAATGTGGAAGACTGGCAGCTTGCCACATCTTTGAAAGTGCTCAGTTATTGTTAGCTGTATTATTCTGACACTTTGGAACAGAAATTCTGCATTGTTTCCCACCTCTTCATATTTATCTTTTCAGACAAATCCCTGGCATTTGCTTTGGCATGAAAATCTAATGCATTTTTTTTGCTTACCACTTAGGTTGCATGGGTCTTAACTACAGCTTATAGCTTGACACAGTATGGGCATGTAAGTAAAATATATCAAGTGACTGGCACCTTATATTTCTTCATATGGCCATCTATACTGATCATAAACCACATGGTAAACTAAGAAAATCAGCCTACCTGTAACTGGAACTATGTAACAATAGCACAGCATCTAAACATAACAACTTTTTCACAGACAGAGCTTCTGCCATTTCTTTAAGTAAAACCCTTCAGATGTCCCTAAAGAATGAAATGTAATCCAAGTAATAAATACTGTTGGTGTGATTACTATTCTGTCTTCACAGACATAACCACATTAGGAATAAATACATCATCTTCATTGCTTTTATTTTAGCTCTGTCTCTGTTTTTAGTAATATAAATTTGACACTGTAACTTTAACTCTTTACTGAAGAAAATATTCATGTGCTCTCCTGGTAGTTGTGTAATTTCAGTCTAAGGCTGCTTTAAAGATACTTTTCTTTTTTACTGACTCTGGCATTTAGCACAGAAGGTTAAAGCTGTGGGCTCTATGTAGTTCCTGTTGATGGGGTTTGATTCCTTCAGGCATCATTTATTTATTTTACGTTTGTTTACCGGGTTAGTCAGACTGGATACATGTCCATTTTCAGCGGAGGCCTGGAGAGAAAAGCTCCAAAAAGACATTCAACAAACTATTACATTTTTGCAGTTTAAAACACAAAATAAAACACAAATATAAGGATTTTTACACAGATGTAAACGAACACAAAAACAGATACACAAACAAATTGTTACATTCCTGAAAAGGAACTCTGTGCCCACTGGCTTACCTGGGTAGAAGATGGGTTATTGTTGTCTATATATAAATAAAAGGCTGGGAGAAAGCATTGTGCAACAGAAGTAATAGAATTTTGAAGCCGTGTGTTACATAGCAAACAATCCGTGCTGAGCATTCCTTAAATACCTCTCAAATGCCCAGGTGCTGTCAAGGCCGAAGGCAAACTATAACTAGGGTGCTTGTTAAGCACCAGTAACTGCATATCCTGTTATGGATTATTGCTTACAGGTACCATAAGCATCTATATTCTATATGGATAACCTAGCCACAAGCTGATCACTGTTTAATTCCTTCCAAGACCTGTCTCACTATCCTTGTTCTGGGTGAGGTTTTCAGATGCTTATACTGAGCTGTCATGGGAGGGGGACTGTAAATCACTGTTAATCTGTCCGTCCTCTTGAACCATTTTGCCAGATGTGATCCTATCAGCAACATGATACTTTGGAAAACATACCTGTAAGGATTACTAGCAGAGACAAACTCACCACTGCAATAAGGTCACAGTCCCAGAATTGGGATTTAAACTAAATTTCTTTAAATGTTTTGAGAGACAAATACTGCATGTCTCACATGCATTTGTTTGTATTGTGAATGTTTGCTGTATGTGACAGTGCTGCTAGCATGCACATGACCCTCCAACCCCATTATACATGGTGCAGCTCTCATTTCCTTGATGTCTTGATCTCAAGCAGTTCCGCAGCATTACCATTGTCTCCTAACTTGTCTGGTTTAGCAGCAAAACACGAGTACTGTGTACTGCAAACTGGATGTACAGTTTTGTATAAACTGATTCTTTCTGTGGACTCAGCTGATAACATTATGATGACTTTTTGTCTTTCTTAAGTTTTTGTTGCTCCACTATTGTAAAAGAAATACTGTTTTAGGCTGTCGCTTTGTTGGGAACAGCACTATTGCAGTAAAAATGTCAATGATATGTTTAGTGCTTACAAAGGCCTCTTTTTTTCCTATATAATATTTACTAGTTTCATAAGTATGAAGTAACAAATATGCTTTGTTACCATAATCCAGTCCAAATACCTACATGCATATATATTAATCTCTGAGTTTCAAAAGCTTATTGCCTGTAACAGCTTCCTTCACTTTACACCAATGAAAGTGCATCAGACAATGTACAGCTGTTTCATCCCCACCCCTTAGCTTGAATATTTATCATTATCATACTCCCTTACCCTGCCCCATATTAAGACTTGTTATATAAAAAAATTTGGCATATTATTTACTAAAAACATGTTCATCACATATTTACACATAACCAGCCTCAGTTCTTGCCACCCTACTTTAAATGCAATTCATCCTTCTCCCAATGTACACTTCCCTGTCACCCCTCTGCCTTGCATTGACCCTTCATCTCACATTCCTTTCTGCCTATTTTCCCTTCTCTTTCCTACTATTAATTAAATGTTTGCAACCCCTTTCTAACTTCTTAATACACTTTCTCCGTTGATTTTCATTCACTGTTTGCTTCACCCATCTTTGAACTTCCTGTACCTTTATACTCGTTTTTCTCTTCCTGTTGCCATTTCTGTCTTTACCTAATCTGCAATAACCCATAACTCTTTTCTGTTACTACTGTTACATCCTCCTCCTCCTAATAAGCACAATAGCCAAATACTGTCTACCTTTTACATGCGCATATCTATGTATTTATCTATATATATATATATATGTGACTGCATGTGCAGATCTTCTGTCTCTATCTCCCTATACATCTAACACCTTATCTTTATCTGTATCTCTTCTTCCTTGAGGCATCTAGGCATTGTGCATCATAGGTTCACCCCTAACCGGGAAAAGCCGAAAGACACAACAACAGGTTCATAGGTAGGTACTAGGCTATCGGCCCTGGGGCCTATACAAGCCCAGCCAAAAAGGTACACTGGCTTTTGCCACCCAAGAAAATTATTTTCCTGTGCCACTGTCGAGCAGAGCCACAGAGGTGGTCCCCGGGGCGAATTTCCTATTTCCCATCCAATCATCAAGATTTTTCTTGAAGAGTGCTAATGGGGAGCTTTGTTTGATATAGATAGGTAGTTTATTCCAGAGTATGGGAAGTCTCTGGGACAGGACTCTATCCCTCCGGCATGTTCTGTTTATTGTGGTGACAAGGTTTAGGTCCCTAGAGCGTGTAGCTCAGAGGGATTGGGATTTCTTTAAGTGGAGCATGTCCAACAGCTCTGGGTTTGACATAGCTTTGTATGTTAGGCAGAGATCACCTCTGAGTAGGCGATATGCGACAGAGTAAAGCTGGAGTTTTTTGAGACGGTTCATGAGGGCATCTGTTTGAGGCCGGTAATCCTCTTTGTGAGGTATTTCTGTGGCCTTTCCAGTTGTTGTAGATGTCTTGTGAGGTACATACCAAAAGGAGCGTTGTACTCTATAATGGGTCTAATGAGTGATGAATAGAGGGGAACAATGACCTCTTTTTTTCTGGATGAGAAACCTTTTGTGATGAGGTGTGCCACGTAGAAGAATTTCCTAACTACTGTGGCAATGTGATTATCAAAGGAGAGACTACTGTCTACCTGTGTCCCAAGGTCTCTTATCACACTTTTGGTGTTAAGTATACTACCGCCTATGTTGTAGTTCATGAGTACAGAGTTTTTACCAAAGGGGATGACAGTGCACTTTTTGGCATTGAGCTTGAGGCCATGGCTTTGACACCAGGTATCTGTCTCAGTGAGGCCCTTTTGTAGGATATCCACATCGTTAGGAGTTTCGATTATGGTTCCTAGTTTGCAGTCATCTGCGAACTTCGTTAGCCAAAGACCTTCTGTGTTAGCCTGTACTTCAGAGAAGTAGATACCAAACAGGAGAGGACCCAGGACTGAACCCTGTAGTACTCCACTTGTCACTGGCCTGAAGTCGGATTTGGAGTCTGCTACTTTCACAGTGTGGGTTCTGTCAGTGAGCCAGCTGGCAACCCATCTTGTGACATAGGGATTTATACCTAGTTTAATGAGTTTATCTATAATTCCAGAGGGGGGGATGGTGTCGAAAGCCTTGGCAAGATCTAGATAGGCTGCGTGAACCACCTTACCCTTGTCTGCAGCTTTGGTGACTGCTTCAAAGAAGTCTATCAGGTTTAGGAGACATGATCTGCCTTTTACAAATCTGAACTGGGTGGGATCCAGAGTTTGGAGATTACCAATGTCTTTGTTTATAAGTTCCATGATGATACATTCCATGGCCTTGCAGACCAGGCTCATCAGGCTAATGGGGCGGTAGTTCCCGGGGTCCGTGGTGGCTCCTCCCTTGTGGAGTGGGATAACTACCGCCCCATTAGCTATCCTGTATATCCTTAATTATTTTCCTTCCCTTTACCCCAGTCTCTGCCCAATCTCCGTATATCTCTGTACTCCTGTTGCATTCACTCTCCCCACTTTGCTCAAACAAATGCCTCCCGATCTCCCTCCAGATCATCTCACCACTTCCATTGCAGCCTTTCTCAATCTTCCCCTGTCAGCCTGTGCACCAGATTTATAGCCATGTTATAACACTTCTTCCACTGTTCCTCTGCCATAGAGATCTTTTGCTTGATTTTTGTGTCTCTGCTACCCATTCATTCTTTGGGATAGTTGCTAAGTACGGAATTAAATACGGTATACAGGATAGTATTAACGGGAAAAAGCTAAAAGAAGAAGAAGAAGATACAGGACAGTATTAAAACTCTAATAATCTCTCTTCTACCCTGTAAGCTCTCCACCTTCCTTACCTACCTACCTATCCATCAAACTCTCTCTCCCTCTCTGCTTTCATCTTTTAGCCTCTCTTGTTATCACAGAGGACAGTAAATAATAGTAATAATAATAATATCCATTTT
Organism: Protopterus annectens; assembly: GCF_019279795.1. Lineage (NCBI taxonomy): Eukaryota > Metazoa > Chordata > Ceratodontiformes > Protopteridae > Protopterus > Protopterus annectens. Next base: position 981,935,769 of record NC_056747.1, read on the forward strand.
TTAACCATTTGGTCCCACTGGGCAAACAGTCCCTTTTCAGGGGCGGCCCAAGAGTAATGTCTGGTTAAGTAACTTGTTCAAGGTCACACAGTAGGCAAATGAGGACTGAGGAAATCAAACCCTGTTTGAGGGTTAATGCTGTGAGTCATTAATGAGCTGCTTCCTGCAGTCCAAGATACAGGATTTGATTCCTTCCATCCCTACCTGCCAACTTTGTGACTCTGCACAAGTTACTTAACCAGAAAGGTCACGTGTGTCCAGTGAGCTTATCTTGTTAACAAATTTATGAAAATTCTATAGCCAGTTCCTGTCCCATATACTTTTCAAAGTTGAAAATTACTCCAAATACTTATCTCTATGCACCAATCCCGACTAGTAACCCTCCTTTTTACCTCCCTTTTTTCTCCCCTCCCCTAGCCACCCTGCTTTACACCGTCTGATCATTGCATTCCTTCCTGTGCAGGCTCTGGATCACCCTTTACCCTCCCCTTCCCTCCTCACTTAATCTCTCAGACCTATTATAACATGCTTAACTACCTCACTTCATCTCAACTCCAAGTACATATCTAGCTGACTTACACCTGACTTCTTCTCACTACCACGTATACTACTTACTCAGTCTCCTCTCTTACTCCTCTATCATCCCCTTCCATCCCATTAGACCTTCTAGCTTGTTCCACCTTTATGTGGAGCATCTGCTTTATATCTGAGTTTAGTGCAATATTTGTATATAAGATTTAAGTGTATGAGTTTAAAACAGTATCCGTTTGAGCTTAGTACTATCTGTATATGCATCCTACCTTTATTCTTAGTCTCTAACTAGATATTGGTATACCTGTTCACTATTATGTGTCATATTTTATGTATATCTAATGTTTGGTGCTGTATGTATTATTTGCTATTGTATGTATATTCAGTTGTTCTTTATATACTCTGTTGCTCATTTATTGTTCTGTGAAGCTTTTCTCCCCGGCCCTCACTGAAAAAGGACCTGTGTCCAGTCGGAATTTCCCAGAACACAAATGTAAATCAATCAGTCAATCAGTCAGTCAATCAATCAATCTCCTTCTCTTTCTGACCTTAGTACCCTTGCTTTCCATCCTAATTGCTGTTGATTTCTTTGCATTATAATTCAATCTCTCTTAAAAGTATATAAAAAATGTCAAGTTTTTGTGACAGCATCTAGTCTGCATCCTCCAACAGTGACATAAAGTCATCAGCAGATATGTTAATAATGTTTCTTTCCTTCTTCTCCTCCACCATCTTATTAACTCCCCTAACTTCTGAACCAGCTTATCCATATGTAGCAATATGCTCCTTTTACTGAGTATGTGTAGAAATGCATCATTCAATTTGAGAGACCTGAGAGACTCCTAATTAAAAAGATTAATAGCCTCAAGACCATCGGTTATCTATCCAAACTATCAACCCTAACCTTTTAATTGGTCTGTAATAGACTTCTGCATGGCTGTGTGTGCTGTAATGATAGGAGGTACTTCCAGCCATGTCAGGAGAATTAGGGCAGTGGATGTGTGACGTGCCAGGACAGCTACCTGTAATTTTGTAAATAATTATGTGTCATTTGTATAGCTGACTGATGCTTGTGCTGAAAATGTATCTGTGAGGTTTGCTTGTGTTAAAATGTATCAACAGTGTGCCCTCCTGGAAGGAAAAGAAACATACACATATTATTGTAACTGAATTAAATGTATATGTTTTAACAGAGACCTGGAAATGAAGAGGTTAATCTTAAAGTTCAAAATATACTTGAAATTAAATTATTGTATGAGTTAAGCCATAAAGATCTTATCCCACAATTTTAAATGGATCCAGAGATGCAATGTCTGTGATAGTGAATAGGTTGTAGCTCCTGTATGAAGAGTGGAATGGTTTTTATGGTTTTATGATTTTCAGCAGCTGCACCACATCTGAGCAAAGGTCTGTCTGTGTGTACGGTAACAGATAGGTGCTAAAACCCTAGCAGCTTCTAGTGTTGGTGACTGTGGGAAACAGAGTCAGATGACCAGATGTGATGTCATTGTGTAATCAACTCTGAAATAATATTCAGATATTAGTAGAAAATTGTTGACAGCATTATGTAGTCTATGTTGGATCTGACAACAAGGACGACTCACCCATTTTGCCTTGCAGTATTAAGTTACTTAACTAGGGAACTGTAATTCTTATGGATTTGTTAGGAAAATATAGTGAGATTAGAAATACTGCCTTTTCTGTAACTGTGTGAAACTATTCAGCTGTGTTATTTTCAATATCTCCTGTGACTGAAACTCTGGTGTTTACTGTAAATATTAAATGTATTTAAACTTTTTATTTTTGGCTGGTCCTTTTTTAGAAAATATTTAAGCTTTGAGAGTATTTGTATATATTTATTTTGTGATAACTGTGGCCACTCCTGAAAGCCTTGCTGTTTGGCCAACATTATCCTTTGTATTATTATTAATTTCACTCAGTATAATTGGATGCAGAGCCTTATAGTAACTAACTGGTGGCAGTGAAACTACCTTATAGTCTGGACAGAAGTTGGCATAGCTAGTAAATCTGTGCCAGCCTTTCCCAGGTGTGTGTGTGGAAAAATTAAATCTCGAAGAGTGTGTGTGTCAGCTACTTGGCACAGGGACACGAAGCACTGGTTTCACAGAGTGGGTAATGGAGGACTTGGGTTGGACGTTCGGCTGAGGACCGAACCCTACAGCTGTGCCAGTGGGGAGTCGTATTGGGGAACTGGAGGGAGGCAAATAGAGAAACCCAGACCCCGGGCTGAGTGTGTTCTCTGTCTGCTCTTAAGGGAAATTGTGCTTGATGCAGAGAGGCCTGCATCTGGAAATGCTGAGTGTGTCTATTTGTATTCCAAGTGAACGTCCCTCTCCAGTGTCAGTGGTGAAGATTCAGGCTTCTTGATTACTGGCATAGAGTGGGGACATCACATGTGCATCTAGTCTTTGGAGTCTTGAAGAAACACTTGGTTCCTAAGATACTTGACTAAAGGACCTAAATCTTCATCAGCGGATAAATAATAGACATTAGCATGATCCATATCCCAGCATATTCCATTATATCTCCAATAAACTTCCACTAGGTGTTAAACTGAATAGCTGGATTGTGTCTTATGTTGCCCTTCTTGAAACTGAGGGGAACTTTTGAATATGGTTTAATGTTTAGGCATGTAATGGATTACAGTCTAATTGCCTAGTGCTCACATATGAGCTAGTGAACCTGTTCAACATGCTCTGTGATTAATTTGTGATTATTGACCAGTAATACAAGCATTTCGACCATTGGTTTTATTCATTTGTCACAGAGCTGAATTTGAATGCAACCCTCCAGTTTATACATTTTAAAAAAATTGCATAACTGCAGGACATTTTTTTCAAAACTAGTGTAGACTGAACTGAATATTCTTTACTGTAATCAAAGAAGTATCATCAGTTACTTTTTCATCTCTTGCAGGACTGAGTTTGATGGCTTCTCTACCTGCATCCAGTCATCTCATTCATTCTGCTGTAGTGGGGGCTGGAACCCCCCCCCCCAGCCTAGACTAGAACCCTCAGACCATTTGCTTTTGCCTGTGAATACCAATCAGCTTTTCAGCTCTGTGGCAGATGTCATGTGATAGGGAGAGTGCCAACTTGCAGGTCTTGCAAAGTGGCCTACTCTGTCATCCCTATGGCAGCACTCCCCATCCCCTGCAGTAGGTCTTCTGAGTTTCATAATGTGATACCTACCGAGAGGAAGCATACTTCCACACATTGCATCCCCCTTGGTTTACTATGTGACTTGCAAACTGTAGCATGCTGTCTCCTGGCTCAGATGCCATGAGGTGGAACATCTAATGTTCACTCTATGTGCCATTCATGTGGCAAGAAAGATCCACCTTCTCCCATCCAGAATGAGTGAGACTACAATGGCTGCTCAGTCTCATAGTTTCATAGGTAAGCACTAAACTAGCTGCCCTTGTGGCCATTTTAAGCCTAGACAGTTTCCCTTTTTGTGCTCAAATTAATTTATTCTACTTGGTTCGAGATTAGCCTTACCAATTCCATGGTCAATAATTATATATTACTCCTAGTGAGAATAACTGGGATCATATCATAGATAATTTGAGGAGCTCATGCATGGGATAAAACATTTAAGAGATGCCTCTGTCCAATAGTAGCACAGGGGGCAGTCCTGGGATAATCATCCTGTCATCCTCCTCTGACTTAAAGAGTACCTTGTGATGTTAATAAGTATTTGTGAGTCTGACGATCTTTATTTGTAGAATATTGCTGAAAGTTTTAGTAAGAGAAGTTAGGCCATCAAATTATGTATGATGGAAATCTGGATCAGTGACTTGGATCAAGAGGTCCTCTAAATTACTTTCAGATCTCCTTCTCATATTTGCTGAACTTGCTGAAAACGGGCAGCTGTAAAAAACTTATATACAAACCTGTGAATCTGCTGCTGTTCATGTGTCGGAAATCAGAAGCATTTTTCTCCCAACTCCATAGTTGACTATCCTCCCCCAGATTCAACCTTACCCAAGTCTGGGGCAGTAAGGAGAAGGACTGCTGCCGGGGAGTGTGCCCTAACTCCAGCTGTCCCACAGCAGCTTTGCCATCTCTGCAGTCAGTGCCTTCAGGAGGTGCTTGCACACTTCTGTGCATGTGGAACCTCCTGACTAAGTGGCACATTCCTTATGCAGCATGGAGCTCTTTAGGCTTGTAAAGCTGCTTTATTGCAGTGAGCTTAGGATGTTTCCCTCCCCTCAGGATGGGCAAGCCTCCTATACTCCCACTGTGGTACCTCATGTACCTGTGACTCTAATCAAACATGAGTCATCTGGGGTGCAGGAAGGGATTTTTACCTCAGTGCAGTGAAACCACTGAAACCAGAAAGTTTACTCATTTTTGTTATCCCTGTAAAGACATTTAGACAGCCTGATCTTCACATTATTTGAATGAATTCCATGACTGTTTTCCTACCCTGCACAGCTAAACAGCAAAATGAAACATTGGTGTGATCCAGCATTTGGTTGCAAGACTTCATTTTTTTTAGCCATTTAATTTTTTTTGGTACTGTTTCATCCCCATATACTATGTAGCTCCTTCCTCCATCAACCTATTCCCCCCTACCCATGGTGTCCTGGATACCAGGTAAAGTAGTGGCAGATTGAGAATTTAACTTTTCATTCTGCAGAGAGTTTGGAAGTTTGACTCCCTAACCCTCACAATCCTTTCAGCAGCCTAACTTGCATCTGTCCCAATAGTATCATGCCTAGTGATATACACATGCTTCCTGACTACAGCACAGAAACACTGTGCTTGATTAGCACATATATCTTGGCCCATAATGTTGTCTGATGCTTTATCAGTCTGTGCTTGGTGTCAGGATTGTGAATCAGGGCCCCCCCCGTATGGGGAGCAAGCATCAATCACCATTTTCACCCTTCCTAGCTAGCTTCTCTACCACCTCTGCCTGTATTCAATCCAGGGTCATCTGGGTCACATCCAGTGCTTTATCCCTATGTGCCGTGAAACCAGTACCATTTGTTTTGCTATATCAGGTTTTGTACACTGGGTAAGATTTACTAAGTAAAGCAATGTCCGTATTCAGACACAGATAGGTATATTCATAATGTGAGTTTAAAAATGAGTCTTTAGGACAGTAAGCAACCAGATTATAATTGAGATTGCCACTCAAAATCACAGACCAGTCATTGGCTATGTACAAGTAGTAGTAACATTCAGCCATGATGTGAAACATTGCTTTTCAAAGTTATAATATCCAAACTGTTTATCTAAGCTTGGCTCTTGCCATACTATTTAAAATGTATTCTACAGCGGCAAAAAAACTGTTTATCTAACTCTGGCTGTTGCCACACTACTTTAATATGTCTTAGGATGAAAAAAAAAAACACTCAGCTTAATGCCAAGAAATGTATAGTTATCCCCTTTGGAAAAAAACATGTACCCATGAATTACCATATAGGTGGCAGTGCACTAAACACCGAAAGTGTAATGAGAGACTTAGGGACACAGGTGGACAGTGGTCTCACCTATGATAACCACATCATCACAACAGTCAGGAAATCCTTCTGTGTGGCACACCTCATCACTAAGGGCTTTCATCCAGAGAAAAGGAGGTCATTCTCCCTCTGTACTCATCCCTCATTAGACCCATTATAGAGTACAACGCCCCATTTGGCATGTACCTCACAAGACATCTGCAACAGCTGGAAAGGCCGCAGAAATACCTCACTAAACGAATCACAGGCCTAAAGCAGATGTCCTATGCTGACTGTCTAAAAAAACTCCAGCTATACTGTGGCATATCATCTACTCAGAGGCAATCTCTTCTTAACATACAAGGCCATGTCAAACCCTGAGCTACTGGACATGCTCCACTTAAAGAAATCCCAATCCCTCAGAGCCACATGCTCCAGGGATCTAAACCTTGTCATCACAATGAAGAAAACATGCTGGAGGGATAGGTTTCTGACCCAGAGACTCCCCATACTCTGGAATAGACTGCCCATACATGTCAAGCAGAGCGCCTCCTTGGCCCTCTTCAAAAGGAACCTTGACGATTGGATGGGAGATAGAAAATTCACCCTGGGGATCATGTCAGTCGCCCTGTTAGACAAGGGTCCAGGGAAGTAAATATTGTGGGAAGAAATATCCAGGGAATTGTTATGGCTAGGCTTGTATAGGCCCTAGGGCCAGTAGCCTAGTACCAACCTATGTACCTATGAACTTTAGATATTGGTCTCGTTAAAAACATCTACAGGTGAAACTGCCCAAAGCCACATTACAGTAATTTTTATAATGTGAATAAAACTGCAAGGCTAGGATGCTTTAAAGGCAAGCAATCGCACACTATGTTTCTGTAAGTTAAGAAGAGCTGAGTAAAGTAACAGTAATTTCACTATATTTATAGATTCAGTAACTAGACATCAGGATATATGTCTATGATGTGAGAGTGAAAGAAAAAATGTGTCTAAAACAAGGACTGGATATTTTGGCACGATGCAGAACCTTAGATAGCTGGCACCATTGCTGTTGTTTGATTCACAGAAAGTAAAACATAAATGGGAAAGTCATTTTAATTGAACATGGAACAATTTCTACTTAATAGGATTACGGAAGTGTACACAAATATATTTAAATACATTTTTGTTGACTGTAGACTCTTCTAGGTTAGGTATGTTTTTAGAGGAGTCTAGTGGAGAAAGTCACTGATGTATCTACTCCCCCATGAGGCAAGAGCTGATCATGGGGCCATCATCCATGCAGATATCAGGGTCTTACCCTAGCCCCCAGAAGTTCCTAACACCCATCAACAGCTTCTAGCAGTCTATGGTTGAGGGGGCATGTGAGATTCCCTGTATGACTGCCCGTTAACCTGAACTACTGCACCATGGCAGCACATCCCTCTTGCCCAGACTTTGTGGAATGCACCACCCAGAGTTCCAACTGGGTGTCATCCATATGGTGAGCCAAGTCACCTCCCTGCCCAGGATGGTCAAGCTGTTTGCCACTCACCCCAGTGCTCCCATCCCACTCCCTTCAGCTCTCGTGCCTGCTAATCAGACATGGTCATCTAGATCAAAGTTAGGGTTTTACCCCCTCTGTGCCATGGTAGGAGGGTAGAAGCTGAGTTGATATTGTAGGAACATATGTTTTCCTGCTCATACTGTAAATTATTAGGTTCATAGGTGTTTACTAGGCTAACGACCACAAGGGCCTTTTTAAGCCTAGCCATGCATCCCAAATCTCTGACAAGTTCTGGTACCCTTGATAAGTTTAAGCATGGGCCTGGGAGATGAACCATTTACAGGTTACCTGTTTGCATCAGAGACATAAGTGCTAAACCAGGGATGAATTTCCAGTTTCCCATCCAATTGTCCAAGCTGCACTTGAATTAGATTAAGGAGGAACTCTGCTTCACATGGATGGGGAGCCTGTTCCATAGATGGGGTAGTCTCTGGGATACATACCTATCTCTCCAGCAGGTCCTATTTATATCACAGGCAAGGTTTAAGTCCTTAGAATGGGTAATTCTGGTACTGTTTGTTTTGTGGATATACAGGAGGTCCATCAGAGTGGGGTCTGACAATGCCCTGTATGCCAGGCATATATCTCCCCTCAAAAGCCTGTAGGAGACAGAATACAGAGATAGGGCCTTGAGGCGGTCTGCATAGGACATATTACTTATGCCCTGTATTCTTTTAGTGAGGAACCTCTGCGGATGTTTCAGTTGTTGGATATGCCTGGTTAGGTACATATTAAAGGGGACATTGTACTCAATGATAGGTCTGATGAATGCCCAATACAGTGGAACAATGACTTCCTTGGACTTAGATGCCATACCTTTGTTTATAAGTTGCGCAACATAGAATGATTTCCTCACCACTGTAGACATGTGATGATGAAAGGCTAGATTACTATCTCTGTGTGTCCCTAAGTTCCTGACTACTGGGTCAACTCTAAGGGGTGTGTTGTCAATGTGATACTTACCAGGGATGGATGACTTCCCAAAGGATACTGTTATGCATTTCTTGGGATTTAGTTTTAGTCCATGACTCTGACACCGGTTGTTTGTCTGTGTCAGCCCCTCCTGGAGAATATTTGTGTCAGCGTGAGATTCAATGACAGCTCTTAATTTGCAATCATCTGTAAATTTAGTCAGCCAGAGACCACTGACATTGGCTTTGACTTCAGAGAAGTAAATGCCAAAAAGAAGCGGTCCAAGGATTGATCCCTGAGAGACTCCACTTGTGACTGGCCTCTTTGTAGAGGTGGACTCCCCAATTCTAACGTCCTGGGTCCTATCTGTGAGCCAGTTGGCTATCCACTAGGTGACATATGGGTTTGTACCTAACCTCTTGGGTTTGTCAACAATGCCTGAGTGGGGTATTGTGTCATATACCTTGGCCAAGTCAAGATAGGCAGTGTGAACGATTTTGCCCTCATCCATTGCTTTGGTGACCTGCCAAAGAAGTCCACCAGGTTGAGTAGGCAAGATCTGCCCTTTACGAAACCAAACTGAAGTGGGTCCAGTGTCTGGACGTTTACTGCATCTCTGTTGATCATCTCCATGATAATTGTTTCCATGGCTTTACATATAAGACTAGTAAGACTTATGGGTCTGTAGTTTCCAGCGTCTGTAGATGGCCCACCTTTGTGCAGAGGGATGACTGTTGCCTTTCTCCATTCATGAGGCACAAGGCCTGTTTGGAGGCTACAGTTAAATAGTAATTCCAGAGGCCCTGAGGGGTCATGTTTCATGCTATTCAGAAGGCATCCTGGGATATTGTCTGGGCTCATCGATGCAGTGTTTATGGTCTTAGAGATTAAGGACCTCTTCCCTAGTGGTAGTAGGGGGAGTTATATTTTATGGTATTTCCTGAGGGAAGGTTGAAGGGGAGAGAGGAGTAAAGTTGGAGCTGAATTTATCAGCCAGGAGGTTTGCTATATCTTCTGGCTCAGTATAGGTGGCCCCATTTACAATGAATTTTACATTGTGTAATGCCTTTGAGATTGTGACATAGCTAAAGAATGCTTTGTTGTTGTTCTTGGCCTGGGAGGCCAAACTTACCTCAAATTTGGCGTTGCTAAACTTTATTTGTCCTCTGCGTTGTTTGTTTAGTTTAATGAGATTGCTTTTATCCTGCTGGGTGCTACATCTCTTAATTTTTGCCATGATTTTCTTCCTCATGTTATACATCCGATTGATTTTGTGATTCCACCAGGGTGGCTTGCTTTTTGAGTTAGTTCTGTACTTCTTCCTGGTGGGTACAGCTGCCTCCATGCAGCTATTAACATGTACAGTTTTTCTGTGAACAGTTCTGCATAGGCAGAAGTGTTCTCAGGGTTTTTAGAGGCTTGAACTTTTGCCAGGTTCTCACTTAATAGCAGGGGGTTAGTGTTAGAATAGTTCCTGAATATTTCAGGTTTAGCTGGGGGTGCAGGTTTTAGTTTTACTTCAAAGGGGACCATTTTGTGGTCTGACCTTACCAGGGAAGGCATTACAGTAGGGGGTGTGCATCACACTCCCATATTAGTGAGGACTAGATCCAGTGTGGTTGCACCCCTAGTTGGTGTATTGACTATCTGGTCCAGGGAGTTTGTGTTTACAAAATCCAGGAATTTATGTGCATATACATTTGATGTCATATAGGATTCCCAGTTAATAGTGGGGTAATTAAAGTCACCCATGAATATGGTATTGGGTTGGATGGTTAGTGTTTCTAATAAGTTTAAATACATGGTATGGATTTCCTGGGTGATAGAGGGGGACCTATAGCTTGCAAGGAAGTGGTACTGGATTTTACCTATGGTGTTTTGAATATGGAGCAGCTCAAGTGCATTGTCCTGTTTGATCAGCCTTGAAGTATATTTATTTTAGATGTAGATAGAGACACCTCCACCTTTAATCCCTGTCTGTGAAGCAGCTGGTCTAAATGTGTGGGAGGCATTATAACCCTGTACTGCTGGTGTGCTGTCCGTGACTTTAAACCACAACTCTTGAGACTGCACAGACATCCGCATTCTCTTGGGTAAAGAGAGCTTCCAGGGAGTGGAGTTTTTTGTTTAGGCTCCTAGCACTGAGCAGTAATACCTTTAGATTTTCTTGGGTTTGATTTGCTATGTCAGAAGTACTTTCAGTTTGGCATTTCCTAAAAAAGGCACTATGGGGGAAGACAATGTTTTAGCTAATATTCGAAAGCCTAGAGGGGAGAAGTGCAGACCATCCCTGGCAAAGCAGCGTGGTCTGTTGACCATCTCCTTCCATGCTGTCAAATATTGCACCCCCTTAGAATGACACCAGAGTCTATTATTAAAGTCAGTCATCTTTTGTTCGTATTGTGGCATCATCCTTGGAAAAGGTAAAATGCTGTTCAATGCTAGGCTCATACCAACCTGAGACACATATTCCAAACAGTTTGTGACATAATACAAAAATATTAAATAAAATAAGATGCACTTAACTAGAATAAAAGTATACCCAATTCATATTGGACAAATATAAATGTTTAACCCACATAAAGTATAATTAATGGCATACTATACAGATGTGAATAATTAAATAGCAGAGGAAGCTGGATATATCCAAAAGTATGCAAGTGATTCAAAATGATTGAGTAATACTTTTCTACTTCAGCTATCCTACCAGATGTGGGTGAAATATGATTAGGTAATGGCCTAACTATATTCTGGATTATTTTTAGTTGACTTAATAGTGGTGAATTAATCCAGGGGAATATGTCTTGTAAATGAATGTTGTTAGACTGTTTCATAGGTTCACAGATTTCAGTGTCAAGATTATAAACTACTGACTGATCTTCAAGAAGCTTTGTTGCAATAACCCCATATTGATATTTTTATTTCTCACATCTATGTCATTTTTATTTTTGAAAGGTTAATAGTTGGCTTCTGATAATAGAGGGAAATTTACTGTATAAATCTGGAAGTTCTTGTCCAGTGTATCTGCCACTTTTTTATATTACAGATATAGTATTTCCCCGAAAATTAGACCGGGTCTTATACTCTTTTCCCCTGCCAAAATACACATTAGGGCTTATTATCAGGGGATGCCTTATTTACCCGCACCATACAACGATCTACCTTTATTCATTTATTTATGTACAAAAATTGACATTTATTAATGAACACAAATCGACATTTATTCATGTGCACAAATTGACATTTATTTCATACTTTTCTGTTATTGGACAACAGCTCTAAGTAACTCGTTAACAGTTGTGTGAGAATTCTACATAAACAGTGCAACAAACATTTCAACTATAGAATATCTGCACCTTGGCTTTCACAGTTATTCAAATACAGTCATGTCATCTTCTTTTGGAACATTGTCATAAGTGTCTAACTCTCAAATTTGGGCCTGAGTTTCTTGCAACTCCATTTGCTGTAGAACCATTGGCCCCAATCTGTCATGCCTAGCAATAGAGTTCTCCTTAAATGAGCACTGCTTGTCCAAGTAGCCTGGTCGTAGTGCATTGGCAACACAGCTGTCAGTGATTTTATTCCATTAATTTTTCACTCAAGTCATGACCTCTTGCAGGCTAGGCTTCACAAAGTTTCCATGCTGATTTCTCTCCATTCTATTTTCAATGTAGTCATTGAGTTCCATGTGCAAATGGTCCTTGAATGGCTTGTTTATTGCAGTATCAAGAGTCTGTAGATAGGCAGTCATTCCTGTGGGAATCATTATTTGACCTATTCTTCTCTATGCAAGAAATTTCTTAATTTCTTTAGCGCGGTGAATGCTGGCTGAATCCCAGACTAGCAGACCTCTTTCACCACCTTGCAAAACAAGTGGCAGCATTACATCAACCCACTTCCTTATAGCTGCTTGTGTGCACCAGGCTTTTTCGGTTTCAAGAATGTAAATGCCTGAAAGATGTTCAATCTTATCTTCCTTGCCCTTACTAATGATTAGAGGTGGGGTTTTCTTTCCATCTAGACGAATTGCCAAAATACAGGTAACACGTGCACTCTCGTAACCAGTGGAGGGAATGTAGATTGACGAGGCACCCCTCTGATCAATTGTTGTTTGAGATCTTTGGACCATAAACACTGCAGTTTCATCCATAGCAATCATGTTGGAGAGTTGGTTTTTAGAAAAGTTAATGCCATCAACAAAGGACTTGAACGCAAGTGCACGTTTAATAACTTCAGTATCTTCCAGCTTGAACAGTGTTGTTGATCTTCTTAGAGACAGTTCATATCGCTGAAGGAAACTGTCCAGCCAGTGTTGTGATGCCTTGAATTCTTCTGGGGATATTTCTAATTGTGTTGCCATTGCAAGGGGAAATGCTTGAATATCAGGCCTGCGCACTTTGCTCTCCTGTTAGCAATCAACTCACAGATGATGTTTTCCAGCAATTGTTGCCGATCTGATCTACACTTGCATTTCTTAGCATTTCCCTCGTCGGCCTGTTGACTGAGGTTATCGTATGCTGCACACCATTTTCGGACCACTTGGTGATCTGACTTCTTCTGTTTGCAGAAAGCCGTCAGATTCTTTCCCCGGGAGTCCTCCATGATTCCTTTCTTGTACTCGACGGAATAGCTCTTTCTTTTTGTACTCATCTTGTCTGGGGGGGGGTTAGTTGAAGACTTACGAGACTGGAGTGGCAGCACAAAATGGTGCTGGTTAAGAAGAGAAGGCACAACCACAGCTGTTCATTATCACGTGCACACGCTTTACGCGCGTTGTCTGCACTTTGACCAATCAGAGTACACCTGCCAGTGTTTATGGGCTAAGGATCTCAACCGTCAAGTGTGAGTGATGATTAGTGTTACAATAAGAATCTTGGAGGACTCCCAGGGAAAGAATCTTACAACTTTCTGCAAAGAGTAGAAGTTGGGTGTCCGAATTGTCTGAAAATGGTGAGCAGAGTATGATAACCTCAGTCAACGGGTGTCAATAATATTATTTTATAATTCAACATGTCCGTCATGTGTTGTTGATGATCTTAACTGAGGATTATTTTTGGGGTAGGGCTTATATCATGACCACCCTGGAAAACCATGGTAGGCCTTATTCTTTGGTTAGGTCTTATTTATAAAGAAATACGGTATTTACTTTTATTGTCAGGTTCCCTAATCTGGTGTTTACGTCTCTAGCAGTGCATTCCAAGCAAAGAGTTTCAAATAAAACTGGATCATATACTACATTATAGACCAGGCAGTGGTCACCTTTAAGTAACCTGTAGGAGATGGAATATAATGACAAAACCTGAAGGCCTTCTTTTATGTTTTTTTGTTTGCTAAGTTTCATGATGCTGCATTTGCTGACATTAAAAGACAAGGTCATTACTGCTGTATCAGACTTGCATTTTTTGTAAACTGCCTTGGAGAAGTTCAGCATCCTTCTTTTACCGAATCGATTATGTTACCTCCGTTTGCAGTCATCAGTAAATTTGGTCATCCATAATCCATTTTCCAATTTTATACCTAAAAAAAATAATCCAAAAAGAAGTGGCACCAGTACAGAGCTCTGTGGGATATCATTTGCAATCTCCATTGAGATAGACAGGTGACACTCCCACCTTCAGTAGTATCCTATTGCATAATCAGCATTTTATTCATTCAGTTTATTACTATTTATTTGACAATTATTCCATTATGTTGGATACTGTCAAATGCCTTAGGAAAGTCAAAATAAGCAACATTGTCTGCTAACTTTTCATCAGATTTTGCTTGTACCTCTTCATAGTATGTTATAAGGTTAAAAGAATGAGAGCTGTCACTAGCAAACCTGTAGTTCCCTAATGGAAGTAGGTTCCCTGAGTCATTTTGGATAAACTCTGTTATTACTCTGGCCATGATTTTATATAGAATACTGTTCAGTTAGATGAGTCTAATATGACTCCTCATTTGTGCCTTGACACCAGTACAGTATGTTGCCATAGGTCAGGCATGTGTCCATGTGCTAATGTCTTTATTTAACATGATTGATGGAGATAAACTTCAAGTATGTTGTCTGGTCTCATGGAGCTTTAGTTTGTAATTTTACTTGTGGCAACATATACCATGTCTGTAGTTATATGATGTCTCTCCATACCTGTATATCATTTTTGCAGATAACATTTTTTTATATATGCTTTCCCCCCATACTTGCTGACCATCAGTTGTTCTCCAGTTGGGCAGAGCTCATTTATTCCCTCACATCAGGGATTCTACCCTTTGCTTGGGTAGGAGGTATTTGCAGGGGATGTCATTCAGACATCCATAAGGCTGCTTTGTGCCTTCACTGGCATCTCGGCAAAAGGGCATTTGTAATGTTCTAACCAGACTTATATGTATGTGTGTGTGTGTGTGTGTGTGGGGGGGGATCTGTGATATGTGTAATGAAGGTCCACAGTACCCTCCTCATGTAACTGCATTCTTCAGTATACCTGTGTTGAAATCCACCAGCAGGTAAATGATTGCCAGTGTAAAGACCACCTACAGTTTGTGCATCTGCTTTGTATCTTCATCCTCTGAGGGATTACGACTGTATATGGCCAACTCCCCCCCCCCCCATTCTTCCCTATCATCTCCATTAGACGGCTAATGCACTGATTGATCCTGTTTCTTGAGCAGTATCCATGATTTTATCCCTCTATGTCACCACAGTTTGCACTTATATATTTCTTTGGTTGTGAGGTTTACAAAAAAAATTCTGCAAGCACATTTGTTGAGTCCTCTGACTGGGAAAATGTGTAACTGTTTACTGCTAACACAGACCACTTAGAAAGAATGATTCATTTATGGCTTCCATGTGTTTTCTTGATGCACTAAGTATCAGAAGTCACTTGCTCACTTATGTTAGAACAGAATAGTTTTCTGAAATTGCTGTGTGATACTTTGGGGAGATTCTACATTATCCACTGTTGTGTCAGTTATGGAGATAGTTTATGTATATTTAGGGGTGTAGAGGATGCAGGCTTACCACTATGGAAAATACTTTTTTTGAGTTGTCCTGCAGCTTTTGAGGGTTTGAGATAGAAGAAAACTGGACCAGTTTTTTTAATCAATGAATGAATATATTTGCTCGTAGGATAAAGATGATACTGTCATTATCTGTGTTAGTTACAAAGGGCATAACCTTTTGTGGGGAAGATCCTAGATTTTAGTATGATATGTAAGATATTGCTTTACCTAATTCAATTCTGTACTGTTTGTTCCAAGCTGTTGTGAGTAACAGTCAGTTAATATTTGGGCATAAGTCATTGTGTGGCTAGTTAAGGTCCCCCGTAAGGATTGTATTGCATGGATTTTTATAGCCTGGAATTTATTCAAAAACTCTATGTATTGTTGGGGACAAAGAATGTATGGTAGAGTCCTGAAATATTATATTCAGTATTACTGATATCAATTATTGTTCAAGTAATTTCTAGTCCTGAGTTGATTTCTTGGCTTCTGTCATTTAAATGTTCTTTTACAAAGGTTAACATAATCAATTAATATTTGGGCATATTCATTTAATGCTAAGTAGTTTACTGAGACATTGTTTGAGTAGGTACTCCCCTTCCCCATAAATATTATGTTTTTTATATTCTGGAATTTAGTCAGGAGCTCCTCGTGGTCTGCTGAGGACACACACTGTATACATTTCATTTCTGTAATATTATAGTCAGTAGAACTGATATTAATTATTATTTATTACTTGTTTTGAGTTGATTTTCTGGCATATGATATTTAGGTGTTTGTTTGCAAAAATTAAGGTACCACCAACATCAGCTTACGCATTCTAGACTGTGAGCACTTCACAGAATACTGGATTACTGTACTTGTTGTGAGACACTGACACTTAAATGACATAGGTTTTGATTTGAGACCCATCAGAGAGTATACAGTGTAAGATGGTTTCTGATGAAAGGACATGCCTGAATTTTTAAACATTTGAATGCTAGGTATTTTATTCAGAGTTGGCTGAGTTGGCATAGGTTCATAGGTAGGTGCTAGGCTATCTGCCCAAGGGCATTTATAAGCCTAGCCAGAGTGTGTCAGCTTTCGCTGCCCCATTGATTAATTAACTGATCCTCTGTCAAGCAGAGCCAATGAAGTGATCCCGGGGGTGTATTTTCTGTAACCCATCCACTCGTCAAGGTTTCTCTTCAAGAGTGTTAGTGAGGGGCTCTGCCTGATTTAATTTGGAATTTTGTTCCAAAGCATGGGGAGTCTCTATGACAGGAATCTATCCCTCCAGCATGTTCTGTTTATTGTTGTGGCGAGGTTTAGCTCACTAGAGCGCGTGGCTCGCATTGACTTGGATTTCTTTAGGCGGAGCATGTCCATCCATTCTGAGTTGGACATGGCTTTGTAGGTCAGGCACCTCTGAGTAAGCGATATGCCACTGAGTACAGCCGGAGGTTTTTCAGTCGGGCTGCATAGGACATATGTTTGAGGCCAGTAATCCTCTTGATGAGGTACTTTTGTGGTCTTTCCAGCTGTTGGAAGTGTCTTGTGAGGTACATCCCAAATGGGGCATTGTACTCTATGATGGGGTCTAATGAATGATGAGTAGAGGGACACTATAACCTCTTTATTTCTAGATGTGAACCCTTTAGTAATTAGATGGGCCACATAGAAGGATTTCCTAACTACTTTGGCAATGTGATTGTCAAAGGAGAGATTTCTATATACCTGGGTCTCCAGATCTCTTATTACCTCTTCTGTATTAAGGGGGCTGCCACCTATGTGGTAATTCGTGGGTGTTTTGTTTTTCCCAAACAGGATGACTATGCATTTTTTGGCATTTAGCTTGAGGCCATGACTTTGACACCAGGTGTCCATCTCAGTAAGGCCCTTTTGGAGGATGTCCGTGTCAGCCGGAGAGTGAAGTATGGCTCCCAGTTTGCAGTCATCAGCGAACTTGGTTAGCCATAGTCTTCCTGTGTTTGCCTGTACTTCTGAGAAGTATATGCCGAACAGTAGGGGTCCCCAGGACCAAGCCTTGTGGAACACCACTTATGACTGGTTTAAAGTCGGACCTGGAGCCCGCTATTCTTACCTTGTGAGTTCTGTCTGTAAGCCAGTTGGCAAGCCATCTCGTGACGTAGGGGTTTATGTTCAGGCTGGTGATTTTTCTGTAATACCCGAGTGGGAAATGGTGTTGAAAGCCTTGGCGAGGTCAAGGTTGGCTGTGTGAACCACCTTTCCCTCATCTGTGGCCTTGGTGACTGGCTCGAAGAAGTCAACCAGGTTTAGTAGGCATGATCTGCCCTTAACAAAGCCGAACTGGGTCGGGTCAAGTGTTTGGTGGTTCCCAATGTCCTTGTTAATGAGTTCCATGATGATGTGCTCCATAGCCTTGCAGACCAGGCTAGTCAGGCGTATGGGGCGATAGTTACCAAGGTCATTTGTGGCCCCTCCTTTGTGGAGAGGAATAACCGTTGCTGTGCACCATTCTATGGGCACATAGCCTGTGGAGAGGCTGAGGTTGAACAGCTTGTTTAGGTGGGGGGTTAGTTTGTTCTGTTGTTCATGCAAGATGCAGCCTGGGACACCATCTGGTCCCATTGATGCTGTGTTTTTGGCTTTTGAAAGGGCTGTTTTCACCTGTGCGTCTGTGATTTTTGGGACACTACACTTTTTCAGTATTGTTGTGGGCCGTTTTGGAGGTGAGAGAGGGGTGAAGTTTGTACTGAATTTATCTGCCAGGATGTTGGCAATATCAGCAGATTCAGTATATTTTGTACTATTTTGCACTAGTTCAGTGCATATCTGTGGGTTGCCACTTAGATTCTTAACATAGCTAAAGAAGGCTTTGTGGTTATCTTTTGAATCCTTGGCTATTTTTCTTTCGAAGTTAGCTTTGAATGATTTCATGAGGGACCTTAGTTTCTTACCAATACTGATCAGGGATGTCTTTCCTTCTTAGGATTTGCTTTTTTTCTGAACTAGTTTCCTCCTTCTATTGTATAGCCTGTTTATTGCAGGGGCCCATCAAACTGGTTTCCTTCTCTTAGAGGAGTTAGTCTTGATTTTGCTAGGAATGGCACGATCCATGCATCCTTATAGGTGCTCATAGAGTGCATTTGTAAAGGTTTCTGCATCTTGGGCAGCGTTATCCTTTATCGTGGGGGCTGTGCAACTTACCACCTCTGTCTTAAGTAAAGTGAAGTTTGCTTTAGAGAAGTTTTTTTACTGTGGTTTCCTTAATTGGGGGTGGTGGTGGGGTGTGGACATCCAGAGTGATTAGTCTTTGGTCTGATCTAACCAGTGATGGGTTGACCTCCTGTGTGGAACACCTGTCGCCCATGTTGGTGATGACCAGGTCCAATATGTTTTCACCTCTGGTAGGAGATTTTACCAGCTGATCCAGGGCGTTTGAGTTATCAAGCATGTTGTCCCAGCTGACAGACACTGGATCCCCTTTGAATGACACTAGAAGCTTAGCCAATTGTTGAAATTGATAATTGTTTTCTTTATACTGAGGTATCATTCTTGGTGAGGGCAGGATGCTACTCAGGGTCAGGGTCATACCAGCCTGGGCTACATGATCAGAGAGCTCTTCCATGTCTCTTTTCATGTAGTCCAGGGAGGTACGTCTCAGGTCATTCACACCAACATGAACAATGACAGAGTCATATTTGTACTTGTTCTGGAGTGACCTGAGTGTTTGTGTTATGTGGTTGATTCTGGCTCCAGACATGCAGCTAACAGTAACCTTCTGCTTGTCCAGCCTAGTGAGTGGGACGTCAGTGTGCCTGACTATAGAGTCACCTATTATTAGTGTTTTAGGTATGTTATTTCACCTTAAGGAC
Source organism: Protopterus annectens (assembly GCF_019279795.1). Classification (NCBI taxonomy): domain Eukaryota; kingdom Metazoa; phylum Chordata; order Ceratodontiformes; family Protopteridae; genus Protopterus; species Protopterus annectens. The sequence continues at coordinate 981,955,051 of NC_056747.1, forward strand.
TGTGATTGTGCGGCACACTGATTTTGTGTTTTATGTGTTGTCTGGTTTGTGACGGGAAGTGCAAATTGTTTGGGTGTCTGCTTTGGAGGTCTCTGATACTTTTGAAAGTTTTGATATAGAGCCTCCGAGTATGATTTTGTGTATTTATGTGTATTTTTTACCAGTGCTGTTTTAGTAGGTCTGTGTGCGGCTGGAGTTGTGGTGCAAGTGTTAACCTTCTCCTCTTGACTGTCGGTTCCAGTCTTGGGTGGAGACAGTTTAGCTTCCAGTTTGGCTGTATAATTGCATCTCTCGCATATATTAGTGTTTTGTGGTAGGAGGAGAGGGTTGTCTGTGTACATGAGGCAGTTGTAACATTGCCTCAGGATACCCAGATTCACCAGCTGGACTGGAGAGAGCACCTGAAGTTGCCCTTTGGTTCATGCCTGAATAGTAGGGTGAGCTGCTTAGTCGCTTGTTTGGTGAGGGGTGAATAAAGAGCCTTGCCCTGTTGGGCAGTCAGTGTCAGGGTATATTAGTGCTTGCTATTAGGTCTGAGCAAGTGCTGGGCTGTAAGATGCTTTTTGAGTGCTTAGGTTGAGAGTTAGACTAGTTGCAAGGGAAAAACTGAAGAGGTGACTTAGTGGAGCCGGGAATAATTTAACCGTAGCTTACAGGCACTGCCCGGTGCACAAAACTGTGCAAACGTGGTTTTTATAGTAGGGAAATGAAAGAGATAGAAATTTGCCCAAAATGGCCAATAAACTACTAGCTTCTGGGCTGGAACCACTCCTCCCTGGACAGATAAGTTGCTCAAAGCTCCCCTTTCTCACAGGTGAACAGAGAAACTTCCTTTATCCAAGTAAGGTATGGGCAACTAAGAAACTAGTATCACAACCCTGAATTCAGCATTAGCCTGAAAACTGGACTATACTAGCTTAGAAAGGCGGGAAATAAGGATTTTTTTTTTTGTTTTGTTTTTTTGAAAAGATAAGGCAAAAACAGTAAAAAATACACTTAAAACAGCTTTAAACAACTACAAACAATTAGAAAAGGCTATCCCACTTTAGAGTGTAGCCTACAACAGTTAAACTAATTATTTAAACAAAAAACTTTTTAAAAGTGCAGGCAGTCATATAAGTACAATATGTGAAAAAAACAAGTTTTTAAATCACAATAAACGCAGGAAAATCTGCATTTATGCGGAAAACAGTTAAGTACAGCAAGAAAGTACAGAAAACTGATACTTAATTACTCCAAAGTCTCTCTTCTAAGCTAGAAAGCTTGTATCAGTTTAAGGCTTTCTAGTGCTACTCAGTAGGTTAGTTACAGGAAAGATGGGAAACAAGCGCAGATGTGGTCTTTTAAACCTGAAAGTTGAAAGAGATGGACAAACTGTTCATATGGTCAATAAACTCCAATTTCTGGGCCAAGAACCTCTCCTCTCATGGTAGACAGGCTACCTAGTGCTTACCACTCCCACTGATAAGCTAGAAGGCTTTCAGAAGCTTACCAACAGTCCTGGATACAGCAAGTCTGTATCTGGACTTAACTAGTTACAGGAAAGGCAGGAAACAAGCCTAGATTTTTTTTTGTTACAGAAAAGCAGCTAAAACAGCAGTAAGTACAATTCAAATTGTAGTGCAGGCCAGCACACCCGAGTGTGTAGCAACACTACGGCAAATACAGTTCAAATAAATGTAATTAAATTAACAAATGACTAAAAAACAAGCGCAGAAGGCAGTAAATTAGAAGGCTACTAACAAGCAGTAATAAGTGCAGAGTAAGAGCGACTGAACAGCTAACAGCACACAGAGGAGCAACTAAGACAGTTACAGTAAGAGCAGCTGCAACTAACTGAGAGACAGCCACAACTTCAGCTGAGTTAATATTCGGTGAAAAACACAAATAAATTAATTAAATACAGTACCATATACAAAATAGCAGATAAAAGTGTACTTAAATTCACTTATACGTCCAGTTGATTTCAGGTAGATGTTAGCCGGCCAAAGCTCTGATATTAAGCAGAGATAACTCAAAATGTGTCACTTATATAAGGCAAGACAGAATGTCAGTGATGAGGTGAAACTACCCCCCACTGCTATCAATGGCTACACAGAAATTCTAAAAAGTACTCTGTAGAGAGACAGCCACAACTTCAGCTTGAGTTAATATTCAGTGAGAAACACAAATAAATAAATGAAATACAGTACTGTATGTAAAAGAGCAGATAAAAGTGTACTTAAATTCACTTATATGTCCAGCTGATTTCAGGTAGATGTTAGCCGGCCAAAGCTCTGATATTAAGGGAGGCAAAGCCAGCCTAGGGAGGAAATTGTCAGAGAATAATGAGTTCTGGTGCTGTGATCCAGTCCAAATCTCATTGTTTTGTTGTAGTTACCTTCAGTTTCAGATAACATAATGTTGGAGACTGTGCGAAGATGCTAGTTAAACACACTGTGGAGCAAAGCATAGCTTGGGCTACAGTGATTCTGATTTCTACAGTGAGGAATAACTTGAGAATGTACAGCAAGCCCTTATTTTAGAGTTATTTTCTTAGTAGTTGTGGAACAATAGCGGTTTAGTTTATAGCTTGCTGTCTAAACGAATGCTTAATATTTGTTGAGGTTAACATTTTTCTGTTGTTGTCCTTTGGTGGTTAAAATTGTCAGAGGAGTGTTGGTACTGTATTTTGTAAGTAGCCATACCATGGATTTTTTAGTATTAAGGATGATACTGGAGTATTTTAAACAAGCTTCAAGTCTGATGAGTAAGAGTTTGAGGTGTTTATTTTTTTATGTGAAGAAGATTCTGACCTGGCCCAGGTGAAGCAAAGTTGCAAGAATATTGTTGCAGTTTAGATGGACAATGAACAATATTTCTGTATAGTTTTAAACAGATAGAACAATGTAAGATAGCAGCATTGAGTTTAAAGAACCCCAGTAGTAATTAATTTTCAGTTTGAGAGAATAGACTGACGGTGAACTTCCCTGTTATTCAGGTAGACTGAGAACCAGTGCAATGAAGAGGGGTGTGTAGCACAGTAATCTTTCAAAACATAGCCAGTGATTAATGATGTTAAATGCCATTGAAACATCTGCAAATATGGAACCTACTAGATTTGCAGTATTTTGGTTGGACTTTAGTATTTGGTAATAGGTTGTAGTTTCAATGCTACCTGAGATATGGAATCCATGTTGGTATTGGTTAGAATTTTATTATTCTGCACATGACAGTAAATTCACTTCAGAAGGATTTAAAAAATAAATTGCAGTGGACAAAGGACAAAGATCATTCAGTTGTCTGAGAGATTCTTGATCTGAGCTCCATTGTGAATTGAATGAAAATAGTTTTTTTCCAAATCGGAGGGATCTACTTTTTTTTGGCTGTACTATAGTTACATGATATGCTATAGTTTCAATAGTTATACTTAGACATTCTGCCAGTGAGTTAAAACCTTTATAATTATATTTTTATCTACAGTCTGTAATTGTAGTACAGTTAGTGTGAGTTGATAGCTAGGATCTTCACTAAGTGGTGAATTGCTACTAGGAATGATAAGTTGATAAAGAATCGGGAAGATTTTACCAACCTCAAAGGTGAGAGGACTTGGCATGGGCCTTTTTATCAGTAGACAGCTTTGTGTGTAGTAGAAGTTGACTACTTCAGCAGTGGTATTTAGGTATGCTGGTAATGAATCAGTGGCTTTTTAAAATAATTACTTCTAAGTCTTGATCATTGCCTATTTGCATACATTTCTTAACTATGTTTAACCGAGCCAGTCAGTTTATGACTGAGATAATATTATTCTCCGGAGTGAGTCATGGTGCAGCATGGGTGCCTTGAATTGTGGTGTCATTCATGGTCTGGTGTTTGTTTAAAACCCTTCACATCTCATCAGTGTTTCTCTGTTGAGTATGTTTAGGAAGGTTTTGTTGAACCAATCTGTGATACCATCCAAATCACTTATGGAAAGAACAGAGAATGATTGACAGAGAAGAGATTTTATTGAAAGGTTTCAGTGTTCAAGCTTTTTTAAGCAGCTTCTAGTCTGATATCTCAGGGATTTCATGTAGCAAATATAACATCACCCATTAACTAATAATTTTAGGGAGATCTTGCTGAAGATCCATTTTGGTAGGTTGCTTAGAGGAAGACTTATCAATCATGGTAATTTAGTTGATTAATGAAGTAAATCCACAGAAGCTGACAAAAATTATGTCTAGTCTATGGTAGAGATTTGACTTGGGCTTTTAGTAAATACTGATGACTCCAAGGATTATGGCTTCAGATTTTATATTGTTCCACTACCATAAGAGTGCATAATCTACCACAGTTGAGTCATAATCTAGAGGAATATGTGTTCTTTCAGCAGTTGTTTTTTTTTTTTTTCTTGAGTTCTTAGGTAAGATCGAAAAGTACCTCTCTGCCTCTGAAAGGTGGAGGGTTAATCATAATTAAGTGGTATGTTTATAATCTGCTTTGTGAGTAGTGCTACACCATCTACAATTTAGCAGATTTTACCTGCTTGGTAGAAGCGTTGTCCAAAGAAACTGAGATCATTCTGTGTGTAGATAGGTTTTGGCTGTGTTTCAGTTAGTGTTAAACCTCTAGTTTCTAGAGATAAAGGCAGGCTTTGAGTGAAAGCATTTTGTTGTTTATACTTCTTATGCTCGAGTGGACAAGCTTGTAGCAGATTTTAATCCATGCTGTATCTTTTGGTGAGCAGATGACGGTATTTTCCATTGCAGGTACAGGATTGGGGTGACTAACACCTGCATATGGTAGGGAGTAGAAGACAGCTAAATGCTTGGAACAAATCTGCAGTAGGTTAGTTGTTTGAAATGACTGAATGGATACATGGTAATGGTAGGAAAGTTGTGGGCAACATAATTATATCAAGGATGATCCTTGGTGACATGGAAACAAGCAGTGGCTGGATATGTAGGGTATATACCTAGGTACAAGGTGAAGATGTATGAAACAGATATGTCAGACAGAAGAAATAATGATTGAAAATACAAGGAGCAGCAGGATTGGGATGAAGACACAGGATTAAGAACTGGTGCAAATGAGATATTGGTGAGGGGTATAAACATAGCTGATGAGTGAGGAAAACTTTGTTGGGTAGGTTGTGCATCAAAGTGTGGGAGATAACCCTTACTTCTGACATAACTGTTGGATACCCAATGAGTTTAATGTACAGCTCAGACCTGGTGTTCTGTGAGGTGAAGTTATATGGGAAAATGCTGACTGCAATGGCTTCTTTTCTGTTGGACAGTAAACGTACTACTTAACAACCTCAGATAACAAATGCTCATGTGTGCTCTCAGAAAAATGGTATAGTTTGAAAAAAAGAAAAATGGTATAGTACTATATTTGAAGGCATTTAAGGACTGAATCACCGTTTTCTGAACACCGACTGAGGTTAGTGGAGCTAAGTTATCAAGTTGCAGATCTTTATAGAAAATCACCCAAGTTGCATTTATGTAGCTACATTAGTCAATTCCAAAACTGGGATGCTGCTTACTGTAACCAGAAGACAAATCAGATGGGACCAGTGGCTTTTTAATGAGTTGGCTACAACACTTTTTAGATATTTATAATATGAAATACGTGTATACAACTGCTCTGCATTTATGAGTTTTAGGAGACAAAGCGGCTTAACTGTGTCATAACAATTAGTGTGATTTATAATATGTGAAATCCCAAGGTAAGATAGCTTTCCTGTTTTGGGAAGTTTTGAGAGAAGAGCTGTATACATATTAGTCACATAACCGACCAAGCCACAGAGTTTTAGAACAGGGAGCAAAAGGCCTTTTGCTGGTTTAAAACTGTCACACGCTGCATAGGGAATCTGCTGCAGGCTTTTAAAGATGTTTTATAAAATCATAAAGATTTGCAACAACTTCAAGACTGATCCTGATTTCAGTGTTTAGAGGAACAATGATGGGACATTTGTCTCTTGCTGAAGTCTTAAAGTAACTGTTCCAATCACAATAGGCAAGCCAGTTATGACTCCTTATTGTGCCACTGATTAGACTGCAAGATGTTTGGTGCTCACCGAAGGAAGGTGGTTGATTGGAAGGTAATTTAACGTACTGTACTGTGAAGATGGTACCTAACCATGCACATAAGCAGAGCACTAACAGGTGCAGGTGAACAGGGCTCGTCTCTCACAGATAACCTTACTACAAGAGAAATATTCAGTCTGTACCAAAGATGTTCTGCCATAATAGCAGTAAGATAGTATGAAGGCAAACCAGAAAGCACAGTATTTAAATTTAAATGACATTGATATCAAGAATAGAAGCGGAAATCAGACAGAGCACAGTTGATATCTGATCATTCTTGGCATTCCATCCTTAGCCTGGCAGGGGTAGGATTAACTCTAGTTGTTTTAAGTAAATAATCCTGCAGTGATCCCAGGTGGGATTTAATAGTTTTTCCAATATGTGCAGATGGAAAAAATCTTAGTGTGATCGCATGTCCTATGGGAGCAGAAGAAATATCCACTACCCAGAGTCAAATATCAGCTACAACGGGGAACTTGAGTGTTATCATTCAGGAGGCATTTTAATGGCTGACTGTAATTTCTGAACATAATGATTTGAGTTATTTGTTTGTTTGATTTTCTTTTTCTGATTTTATTCCTGTGGACCCAAGGAATGTGTTTTTCTGGACAGACATTGATACAAATGGATATTAGTACATCTTTGTGGCTGAAACTTTTTTGAATGTTGTTAGTTATGAAAATGCACCCCAGTTAGTGACGGTCGCTGCAGAGAAAATTCCCCTTTCTCTAAGGTTTTATGACTCTAGAAATTATTATGCAATTTAAGGTGATTTGGGGTGCAAAGCCACCAGCATTAGAACTTGGGGATTCTGCCTCCCTTTATCAGTCAATTTTGCATCAGGAAACCATACAGATGTGTACCAGGAACAATTTGCAAACTGTATTTGTTTAACATCCCTGGGATTAAAAAGGGATGACTGTGAGCAGGAAGCCTTAACACAAGTGGCAGTAACCCTTTCCAGTTCATGGACCACCCTACCTCTGAGATTTCGAGCTACATACGAAATTGACACACAGAGAAGTCAGTTTTTTCATTATGTTAGGCAAGTTGCTGTTGTCTCACAACTGCTACATAAATATGCTGACATTCAAAGGTGGGCGGTATGCTAACTGGATTGTCCATCATGGCCTGTAATGTGACTGGATTTCATACTTTTATGACATCAGTTACAAAATAGGAATTGCAAATAAGATGATAATGAATTTTTGTACATAGGAATGGGCAGTAGAGAGTATATTAAAGCCACTGTAGTGTCTTGTGCACTTTTGAAATGCTGGGCACACCAGCATTGCTCTGCTGTGCATTCTGAATGAGTGATTTGCTGGTCTCTTTACGCATTATATGCTATATGAATCTGGGGTGCCCCATTTTGCTGTTCTTCTGTGTCATCCCCAATCACTTTGCATTTTATTTATCTGAAAGACATAATAATGTTATGCCACTAAGCACCCTTAGCTGCTCCTTCGTCCCTTACAGGCCACCTTCGGTTGCACAGGTCCCTAGATGAACCAGTGTTTTTGATAGCATGGTTGAATGCTGTTCGTCTGTGCCACTGGGCTGGCTGAGTGAAAAGGGTAGTTACCATTGCTGTATTTATTTCTGTTTGTTCATTAGGTAGTTTTAGTGTACACTTGACAGCGAGTTTGCTGAGAACTGATTCTTATTTCATTACTGTGTTAGTTTCATAGCAAGTAGTTAACATGCAGTTGCTACAGTTCCTTTATGTTGTTCTGCATCTTAGTAAGATGTATACTGATAATGATGTAATTAGTTTAGTGTAGCATTGTATACTTGTTAACCCCATATACATCTGCATTACTAAAGCAGTGTAATGAGTGTCTGCCTCGATTACAAACTAAGCAAATGCTGTTTGTATCAGTATGCTTGTATGTGGACTGTCACTGTCGGGTTTGCATGTTTCCCGCATCAGTTTGAGTTTTCCCCAGCTGCCCTTTTCCCCACTACCTGCCACAGGCATCATGCTAGTTTACTGGCTACTCTAAATGATCCACCTGTGCTGCATTTGCCACCACACTTATTCTCTGGGTCATGGCTGACAAATCCTTAAAGGTCTGTTCACTTAGCATATTAAAAAAAGAGTAAATAATTAAATGTACGTGCAGGCTAAGTAATATAGATGTGGTGACAATACTGTAACATTTTTTATACATATCACCATCATGGCCAAAACTTTCATTAGCCAGTAATCTAAAGAGCAAAGCAGATAGTCTTTTTGCTAGTTAAGGAAGTGGCAGTATAGTTTTTTTTTTTTTACCAACAGTTTTATCTGCCAATGTCACAATACACTAGGCTTATTTTCAAGTTGGTTATCTTTGGCATTACAAACCAAAACATTTACAGTGACAGGTATGTGGCATGGCAATTTCCATTGTTTTTTTTTTACTGATTGTTAAATAAACAAAATGTGCATCTAGAAGATAACTGTTGTAAAAGCTAATGCTAACTAACAAATACTTCTGCCACATTGTGGAACAGTTTCTGAACCAGAAATCACATTAAGGCCATTACAGATACAGAACAGAACCAAACGCCTTGGCTTTTATTAGTGTTGTTGCCTGGCAGTACAGTAGCTTCTGCAGTGGCATGTTTCATAGACGTGCTGATGGTTTGAATGAATGGCTGGGGGCAGCTGGGTTGTGAAACTCAGGGTTCACAGAAAAAGATCTGTGAGAAATGCATAAATAACTTTTCTTAAAGAAAAGATGTTAAAACATTTGGTAGTTGGTGTTTAAGGATCAAGCAAGCAGCCAAAGGATTCTGAAAGCTGTATTGTTTGGCATAGAGATCCTTCATTGTTGAAAGTCGAAAGAGTGTCTTTAAAAACTAAAATGTTCTTTAGGTGGTCAGTAAACAGGAAACAGTATTAGTCAGAAAGGGAAAAAATTCTCCTTACCTATGTTATAAATTGCATTCATTTTTAGAATATATTTTAATACTTTTATTTTTGTTCAGTCAATATATTAATGTTTATGACAACACTCATTACTAAAACTTCATCTTTTTATTTCACACTGTTTATCATATAGGTTTCATTTTCTTTTTTTCTTTTTATCCAGCTGCATAGAGTTAACTGCTCAGTTCTAGTCTTTGAGTTAGCAAGTTGAGGAGCCTTGGTGTAAAAAGAACACTGAGGGATAAAGCAAGATTTCACTTAAAATTGATCAACTTGCTGCTTCCAGAGGAGGAAAACTAGTGTTGTGCTTAGTGTTCTCCCTGTCATGGTCTCAAGATACTTCTTCAGTCCTAGTTAGTTCCGCTGGGTGGAAGAGTTGTCCATAGTTCTTGTAATAAATCCAAATACTCAGTTCTTGTAATAAAGATAGACACTCAGTTATTTAATATGGGTTCCTTCATTTGGAAGATGAACGCTGCTTAAAAGACTGAGTATCATGTGGTTATTACTGGGTATTTATTTCAGTTACAGTAGGAGTGTCTAAGGTCAGTTCCGCCCATTTCATCAAAGGGGTGTACAGGGGGAGGGTGTGTGGCTTTATTGAAACTGCCCCTGATGACGTGGTGGTTTAAGGTCTGTAAATGAAAAACCACTAGTAGATTTGTTTGTACAGTTCTCTATGAAAGCTCAAGAATCGTATGTTTCCAATCCCACCCACAAACACACAAACGCAGTACCACCACTTCATCAGGGGTGGTTTCAGTAAAGCTTAACTCCCTGCCCTATACACCCCTTAGATGAAATTGGCGGAACTGAACTTAGACACCCCTACAGTAACTGAAATAAATACCCAGCTCTAACCATGATACACAGTCTTCTAAGGAGCATTCATCTGCCAAATGAAGGAATCCTTATAAATTAATTGAGTGTTTATCTTTATTACAAAAACTGAGAATTTGGATTTATTACAAGAACTGAGGACAACTCTTCACCCAGTGGAATTAACTAGGACTGAACAAGCACCAGGAGACCAGAAGAGGGAAAAGACTAAGCACAACACTAGTCTTCCTCCTCCAGGAGCAGCAAGTTGATTAATTTTAATTGTAATTTTTATCCAGCTGCAAAAAAAAAAAAAAAAAGCTACAGCTGATATACATTTCAGCACAGTAGACAACAGTACACAACAGGTATACCTGATTGTCTTGTAGAGCATGATGTTGTAGCACTGAGTGAATTTTTTTTCCATCACTGCGCATGAGTTGACCTTTTAAAGGTGAATTAGATGCTCCTTATCTCTAATAATCATCTTTGATTCAAGTTGTCATATGGTGTACACAAGGACTTCTGTAGTTCAGGGCTAATACCGTTGCCTCAGAAACTGCCATAACCATAGTGGTTACAGGTAAGCAGATGCTTACAAGCTCCAAGCATGTTATTAAGCAAAGGGGGTACTGAGTCAATAAAGGACAGTAATCCTTGATTAATGTACTGCTTTATTTCTTCTACAATAAAAAATACAATGTTGCATCTGCCCATCTCCTCAGTCTTTAAGACTGCTGTACTTAGGTCTTTCTTTGTAAGTCTTTCACTGGGTAATGAGCAAGAGATGCACATGCACAGATCACTTGAAGGTAAAGAGAATTGCTGTTGAATGATCACGGCTGTCTATACAGCTGTAGACACCTTTCCAACCCCATGTTGCCTGCATTGCAGATGGAAATCCATCACTTTGCTAGAAGACTGGCGTAGGTGAACCATGTTTTTTTACCTTCTAATTTTATCATGATGCTGGCTGAGTGGCTTAGAGAGATAAAGTCATGACTGTTGTCCAGATAACTAAGGATCAGGTAAGGAATGCAGGTGCTGGAACAGACAACAGGGAACAGTGGCAGTGAGCAGCCAGTACAGGGTGTCCATCTTTTTTGGAAGGTTGGCAGTCTGATCAATTGTATCACTGACATCTAATGGAGAAAGAGTTGAACAGTATGCAGTGAATGGATCGGGGGCAATTGCTTTGCTCTGACTAGCCTCGTCTAATGGCAGTCTTCATTTCACAAGTGCAGGAGAGAGCATGGGCAGAGGAGGAGAAGATGTAGTAGGCCCTCACATCTGTGAGCTTACACATCAGTTGCTAGGTATAGATTTAAGGCAGACATTTTTTTAAAATCCCTCATAGCTGCCTGGATGATGGCTGCAGCATGACTTTCTCTCATCTTCGTAATGGGGAATGAATGGGTGTGGTCATTGTAGCAGGACTTGATGGTTAGCAGATAGGGAGGAGGCAGGAGAAAAAGACCATTACAAAACAATTGTAACTTTACCACAACTACAGTAACTGTATAGCTAAAATGGTATAATACATCTTTTAGATTAACTTTTGCTTACCTGCTTACCAAAGGTATATATCATATGGCTACTTCCAGCACTTATCAGAAAACTTTAATGAGAACAGTGCAATATAGTAATCCATATACAAGCCAGATTAATAGCATGTAGATCAGACACATTTTAGGCATTCATAAAACAGAAAGTGCTATAATTCACCTGTAAGTACTACATCCACAGTCTGCAAAATCAGTAGCTCATTAGCCACTTTTTATGCATGTTTGTAGTACTTCACACCTGTGCGAGCAGGCAGACACTTAACGTTTTTGTCCATAGAGTGACTATAGTGTCATGTAGCTCCTGCATTTTAAATGGTAAGGCAAAACTGGTTTATTTTCTACGATGTACAGAATTTCTTCTGCCTGGATAAAGCAGTACAATCTGATGTATAATTGCGGTTATATGGAACATGTAAACAAATAATTCAGACTCCCATTTCACTTGGCTTCTGCTCTAGAGTTCTTTTATTATTGCAGATGGTACTGTATAGATGTGTTAAGTCTTTGTAATGACATGCAATCTTATTTAGTGTTCTGCTTTCATTTATGCATAGCTCTCAAATGTATAAAGTATGAGGTTAATCACAGACCTTTGCCCAGAGAAACCCTCTGTACTGCAGGATGATGGTAGTTCTTCACACTGCCCAGCACAGTTATTTATTTATTCATTCATTCACTGATTTTCTAGTTGTCAGTTTTATACAGTTTATAGTCACAGAGGGAAATGGAATCTGTTCTTGCACTCAGTGGGCGCAAGAAATAGAAACCAATCCTGGATATGATACCCGTTTGTAGCACGATGCACACACATTGCATGTGCATGGCATTTTGAGTGTTGACAATTCACCTGCAGCATGTGTTTGGCATGTAAGAGTAAGCCAGAGCAGGCAGCAAAAAGCCACATGTGCACAAAGAAGACATGCACAAAAGCCAATCACTCAAGAACCAAACACTGTGAGGCAGCTACAGTAACCTTTGTACTACTGTGCCACCATAATGCTTTTGCAGGTGCAAATTTGTGATAATTTGTGATACTGTGTAATCTGCAAACATTAAAAAGACTACTGTACTAAGTGTCACGGTATTTAACACTTCTCGTCTCAGATTTAATCATGTCACGTGTTTGACCCAGTCATCTCGCATTGTGTCACACATTTGATGAGAAATGAGGTTCAGAGGTATGCATACTTGTCTAGAAAACATTTTTATCCGGTCACAATGCAATGGAGACCTCTTCTTTTGCTTCTGATACTGCTTAGTTTATGTATTTAATTTGACATTTTAACACAAGATTTCCAAGAGGCTAGTATTTTGATTTGACATTGTAATCAGGGAAACACTGAAGTCTCACCTGAAAATTATTCCATAATTCTGCTTTGGCATTTCTGAAGGATAATTAAAGAATATGTTCTTATTATATTATTGGTGTGGGCTAACAAGAGTTATACTTAAAATATGCAGTCAGAGGTTAACAACATGACTTGCATATGTATACCTACCTTGTATATTAGTGTTCCTTTTTTAGTAGATTAATTGTGCATAGCTCAGAAAAGCTGCTGCTGTTGAGATAATTCAATACATATTTATAAAATGTCTAATTATCTAGGTTGTCCTGAGGGCCTTTTAATGTATGACTTATTTTATGTACATGGATGATTTGGCCTTGCTAAGGAATTAGTTCAGCATAGCTGCCCAACTGCTCTGTAGGTTTGTTCAGTCCTATAATTGTTTACTGTTGGAGGCCATTCTCCTCGGCTGTAGAGCTACAGTCAGACCCCTGTCATCTGATTTCCAGATCCCGGTTACTAAAAATGATCTTACTGAGTGAGTTTCTCAGTTTAAATATGGAAGGGTATTAGTGAATCATAACACATCTTTTTGGCAAACCTGGGTTTGTTTGATTGTGTATTTATTTATGTATTTATTAATTTACATTTGGTGGCCAAGAATGTCTAAATAGAGAGTCCACATTTTATTGGAATGGGCGAGAGCTCCAGAAATATTAAAGTACATAAAGTCAATACGCATCAAGAGCAATGTATGAAATATTTTGAGATAGCATGCATTAGGATTCAGAGAGGTATAAACTGAGACAGTGCTATACATCTTGTATACACAGTAAATATAAATCTCATACAAAATAGGTTGCACATACACACACTCCACAAAATGATAACTCTTGGTTTTCCGGGAGTAAATGACTAGGTATCAGTTAGCTATAGATCACCATGTGGATGTACTTATGCCTGGTGTGTGTGTGTGTGTGTGTGTGTGTGTGTGTGTGTGTGTGTGTGTGTGTGTGTGTGTGTGTGTGTGTGTGTGTGTGTGTGTGTGTGTGTATGTACCTGACTTTGTCTGTGTGTGTTTGCCGAGAGTGTTAAGTATAAAATATTCTTGCACATGACTTACAGTAAGCAAGGTTAATAAAAATGGTTACCACATTCGTGGAATTGATGTGTTATGTTCATATCAACTGGGTGATCAAACCAGAATTCTACAGATATGATTTGCTTTATTTTGACTGGTATATCATACAATATGTTCAGTCTGCATACCTGTCTGTAGATCTTCTATGAACAAAATAATATATTTGGAGTGTCTTTACTGAAAATAAAAGCATCATGAACATAAGTAATTTTTAAATGAAAGAAAATAATCCTGTATTTTTACTGTTTAACTCATTTTCCTTCTTTTGTTAACACAAGTATGGCCTTTTTTGACTGCAATGTTTTTGTTCCTCTTAGCAAATGCTTTTATAAAAATGAGAGAATAAAAAAAAAAAAAAATATATATATATATATAGATATAGATATATGTGTGTGTGTGTGTGTGTGTGTGTGTGTGTGTGTGTGTTTGGGTCTACTTCACTTGATTGAAAGCTGACTAGACTGAAACTCATTTGAAGAAGCACACCACTGAAAACTCACTTCACTGAAAGCTCACTTGACTGAAGCTCATTTCGTTGAAAGGTATATGCCCTTTTCCCCATTGTAGTGCGATCCCGGAGTTAGTATGTATAGTAAGGGTGTGTGTGGGGGGCACAGCCTCCCACATTGAGGAGGTGTGGGGGCAAAGCCCCCCACCTATTTTATACATTTTAAACCATATACATGGATACTTACAAGTATAATTAACTCTTTTTAGAACACAATATATACCTAAACTGTGTGCCCCCCACACCCCCTTTACTATACATACTAATTCCAGGATTGCATTACAATGGATTAGGGCATATACCTTTCAACAAAATGAGTTTCAGTCAAGTGAGGTTCATAGTTTGGTTATATATTGTGTTCTAAAAAGAGTTATTCATTATAGTTGTAAGTATCCATGTATATGGTTTAAAATGTGTAAAACAGGTGGGGGCTTTGCCCCCACCCCCTCAATGTGGGGTACTGTGCCGCTCACATTCCCCCTTACTATATATACCAACTCCAGGATCACACTACAATGGGGAAAAGGGCATATACCTTTCAACGAAATGAGTTTCAGTCAAGTGAGCTTTCAGTGAAGTGAGCTTTCAGTCGTATGCTCTGTGAAATGAGTTTCAGTCAAGTAAGCTTTCAGTGAAGTGAGCTTTCAGTCGTGTGCTCTGTGAAATGAGTTTCAGTCTAGTGAGCTTTCCATCAAGTGTAGACCTATATATATATATATATATATATATATATATATATATATATATATATACATATATATATATACATATATCCTTATATGTGTGCGTGTGTATCTGTGTGTGTGCATATATATGTATGTATGTGTATATATATATATATATATATATATATATATATATATATATATATGGTTTACTATTAATATCTCGACTTCGGAATGTACGCCTATGAGTTATTTGAACTACAGCTATTCCAATAGTTCATATGAGTACATTCCAAATGTTCGAACGTTATATTTGCAAATGTCCTGTGCATTCACAAATATAAATGGTCGAAGGGATGTACAGAGATCGCTGTACAGTGAGCATAGGGAAATACATCCTTATTCTCACTGTAGTGCGATCTCGGAGTTGGAATATATAGTTAGGCGGGTGGGGAGGCTTGCCCCCTGCATAAATGGGATGTTAGTTGTAGGAGGTTGGGATTTATGGCAAGGGTGGTATTGTCGTTAATTGCCGTAAAATGTCAAACTCGACATTTTCGCCAATTACTGTAGATTTACGAGTAACTAAAAAGTCGTAAATCTGCAGTTTTTGACATTAATTGTTGACATTTAAGTACGAAATTATTTTTAATTTCGTACTTTTAATAGTAAACATATATATATGTATATAAATATGCATATATGTGTATATATATATATATATATATATATATATATATATATATATATATATATACACACACATTTATGTCAGATTATCTAGTTTTTTTTTAGAATTCATATGATTGAGACTGGGGCCGGATTCATTTCATGAATGCCTACACTAAATGTATATGATCTGTATTCAGGAACATCCCCACAACATTTTTGTGCTATCACTCAGAAGGATTAGATTAAGTGTAGATATAGTCTACACATTGTGGTAACCTTTATGAACCACACTCGATATTTAAGGTTGCAAGAAAATCAGTAGGAAAACTAAAATTAGGAGGAAGAAGGTGGGATGTGCTTGTGTTTTCTATTCACTCAGAAAATTGTACACGTAGTGTAGGCATTAATGAATCTGGCCCCATATCTTCAGTTTTCTGAAAATGTGAAGCGCTTGTATGAAGATCGCAGTAAAGTGGGGATTGGAGAATTTACCCTTTTTCCCACTGTAGTGCGATCTTGGAGTTGGCGTATATAATTTGCATGGGGAGTGGGGGGCACCAACATAGATTTTAGTATGTTTTGTTTTTTTCAAGTTTTTGGAAAGTCGAACATAAGCTCTTAACTATATCAATTTTGAGTTTCTGAAAATTCAGTAATCTGACATAAACCCGTATATATCTATATATATATATATATATATATATATATGTGTGTGTGTGTGTGTGTGTGTGTGTGTGTGTGTGTATATATATATATATATATATATATATATATATATACGTATGTATATATGTATATATGTATATATATATATATATATATATATATATACGTGTGTGTGTATGTGTGTGTATGTACACACACACACACACACACACACACACACACATACAAATATGTTAGAAGGTTTTCCAAAGTTTTCATCAATTACATAAATAACTGCATTGCTAGACTGATTTTGCAGAATGTTTAAGGCCAGAAAGTTATTCTTAAACAATGTAATGTTATAATATTTTTCTAGAGTGCTGTTGTTTTGTCATTTTTTATCCTTACAGGTAGGCTGCCCACCTAAGAAATCTTGTGGCTATATATTTGCAGTACTGCTGCACATAAAAGTGCTTCACTTTACTAGCCGTGGTATTTTATGAATTGCAAAATGATCCTATACTTTGTTGTTCAATTCTTACATAGTCCATTATGGTCTCTGAGACAGCCAATCTGTCTGTACCTCCAAGCTTCATCTGTTTTTTTTTTTTTTCTTTGTGCAGCACCCTCTTCAGTTAGTGGCTACATTGTCTCTCACCAGCATATATGCATACTGCTGGTGTATCTTCTTGTAACACCATTTTCATTTAAAATTTGATTGCTCAGTAGTATCCCTTATGTTGCCATGTAGCATACATTTATCTCATGGTCCCTGCAGCACCTCCCTCCTTCCTGTGTGCATGTGCCTAGCTCTTGAAATTACAGATCAGCATCTTCTTTCATCATCCTTATATTGTTTTTTGCTAGACTTTCACTGGACCTTTTCCATAAGCCACAACTATGTTGTGGACTCTAGAACTTTATTTAGTACTCAAGGCTGAAGGTGATTGTGGTCTTGCAGAGTGGCACTAATATACCATCATCAGTACATAAATGCATCCCACAGACATGGGACTGTATCTGGAATGGCTAATGTATAAACTGACTATCACCGGAATTGCCAAGAAGACCTTTTCACTCATGGGGATCTTAGGTTGTGGGGCTACTGTCCTGAATTACCTTAGTCACTGGTGCTGCCAAACAAGTTCTGTTCTGTGATCCTTTGACTTCACTGTGGACGGTACCTGGCAGATTATCTGCATTCATCTATATCTCTTTATTAATGCCTTTTTTTCTTGGCTGCATTAAATTAGTTAAACATTAAGCATCCATGTGCTAAACCTCAGGGAAATCCATTGCAACCTTCTGCAGACCAATAAAGCTGTCTATGTACTGTAATACAGTAATGATGGTGGTAGACATCTAGCAATTAGCAGATGACATCAGCAGAAATTGTCTGTACTTAATCAGAGCCCAAAAATAGAGCAGTTATGAAAGCACACCCAGAAAATAGGCTACAGACCTGGCAGTTCTTACCATTCAGGTTAACACATTCACAATGTGCCTTTAGATTTAGGTGGATGGTAACATTAAAACTATAATATCATATTAGGCTGCATGACATTGAGCTGTAAAGCTGTTATTTTGACCCACACAACCTAGGAGTGATTAAGTACTTGGCAATGGAGAAGCTAACCAGGGAGGGTGGGAGTGCAAGATGTATACGGCTTCTTCCCTTGCAATACATGGTCAGCATGGTGGGTGGGCAGCATAATGATTCAGTGGTAAGATCTCTGCCTCATATTTCCAGGGTGTAGGATTCAGTCCTGACTGTTGGCCACTATTTGTGTAGAGGTTTGCATTTTTCCATGTGAATGCATGGGCTTTCCCTGGATACTCTACTTTCCTCTCACCTCCTAAAACATGAAGGTTAATTGTCCACATTATGTTATATGTATATTTACTGAGTTTGGTACATCTGTGATATTGTTAATTGTTTGTGTTGCAGCTTGGAAGTACAAATGTGAGTAGTTTGTATTATTCAATGGGCTGTTTGCAACCAAAGGCTACATATTCCTGTAGAATGGGACAACACCGTGCATTGCATTTAGTATTATGATTTTTTGTACTTGTGGAATTCAGCTATTGCTGTATAACAGGCACAGTTGTCTATCATGTGTACTGTTGTAGTCAGAGGTCATGTACAGGTTGCTAACCTCTCTTGACTTAATAGCCTAATTATGCTGTAATAAGTGCATGTTGTTTTACTGAAGGTAAAGGACTGTCTTATGGACATTTTAGATTTTAGAACACCTTCAGGAGGATTCATAACAGAAATGCAGTGGATTAGGTAAATGTCAGTGTATGTATGTGTACTGTCAGTGCACGCACATGTGTGTGTCTGTGTGTTTGAGATGGTTGGTGGAGTACAGACTGCTTCCATCCATTCATCCATTCTCAACCCCTTTTTCCATTTTTTCACATTGGGTCAGGGTGTCACTTCAACAGTGAAAATCATCTAGAGCCAAGGTTTACACCACCAGGTAGCTAGCCCTGCCACAGTAGTTTATCCATAACACACACTTGCACACATACTCACACCTAGTGCCAATTTATAGTGTCCAATACACCTAGTGCATGTCTTTGGAATGTGGGAGGAAACCAGAGCACCTGAAGGAAACCCACACAAATACAGGGAGGACATGCAGACTCCACACAGAAGACACTGGAACTGAGAATTGAACTAGAGAATCCCTTGCTGTGAGGCAACAGTGCTAACCGCTGCACCACTGTGCCACCTCAGACTGTTTATATAGACCTATTACAGAATCTGTAAGCAAGTGTGAATTCACAAATGTAGGCTGAACACGTTCTGAGCTGGGAATTGCTGTGTGAAGGCTTATTGTGCCTGTTGTTCTGAGTGTCTTTGTTCCAATTTAAGCACTTGGGTTCCACACCAGTTATTTTACATTAGGAGGATTTGTGGTCTAAACTCTTGTGGCAGGAGAGGATAGCTTACACTCTTCTAAACTGGGAATTGCTGGATGAATGCTCATTGTGTCTGTTATTCTGAAAGTGTCTTAGTTCTGGTTTAAGCACTCCAAACCAGTTATTTTATAGTGGGAGGGTTGTGGTTTAGATTCTTGTGGCAGGAGAGTGTAGCCTACACCCTTTTGAGCTGGGAATTGCTGGTGAGAACCTATTGTGGCTGTTATTCTAAGTGTCTTTATTTTGGTTTAAGCATTTGATTTCTAAACCAGTTACTTTACATTGGGAGGATTTGTGGTCTAAACTTGTGTGGCAGGAAAGGATAGCCTACACCTTTTAAGCTGGAAATTGCTGGTTGAAGGTCTATTGTGTCTGACTTCTAAAGTGTCTTAGTTTTTCTTTAAGCACCTGGGCTCTAAAACCAGTTGTTTTACATTAGGAAGGTTTGTGGTCTGGACTCCTGTGGTGGGAGAGTGTGGCCTACACCCCTCTAGGCTGGGAATTGCTACTTTATTTAAGTTGTTTTTTGCTGTTGTGACTGTGATTTTATGCACTTTGAATTTCTAGTACTTCTGCATTTTATAGCATAGGCTAGATTCAGACTTGCTGAGTCTAGACTGTTTGGTATCACTTGAGCACTAAAACCAGCTGTTCACTGAGATACTTAATAATCTGAAGCATCCATTGCTTCCAACTAACTGTAAGTGCCTGCATTTGTTATTTTGCACATTTAATTTGTATTTGCATTCTTGAATTGTCTGAACTGTTTTTTGCCACATTTTTCTGTATACTGTACTAGTTCAGCTGTAGCATAGCCTATTTCCAGGTTTGCTGTTTTTGGGTCTGTTTTGTAACTTCTGAGCAAAGCCATCCTTGTAAGTGAAGGCTGTCTGCACCCTTGTGGGTCCCATCTATTGAGAGTGAGTGGAGTAGTACTGTGAGAGAGCGTTTGTTGGCTAGGTTGAGTTAAAAGGGTTATCCCTTGTTTTGTTTGAGGCCTGTGTTTGCACTTGTCTCTGTATACCGCACCATCATACACTGCTGCCACATAGTGGTGGTCACCATTGGAGGTTTAGACTCAAACGTATTGCTTGTTAAATTTTCCCTTAGAACTTAACTTATGGACCTCCAGCGGTCACGCTTTACTGTCAGGTGGGACACTAAGCCTAGCCTCAGAGGTACCAACACACCTCTCACCCACTAGCCATTTTTAAGTGTGACCTCTTTTCCTGACAATATAAATTTACCTAATACTATGGGCAGGCAATTTCCCACATATCCCCAGCCAGCTTGGTTGACATGGGCAGTGTAGCAATTGTCCCATGGATCACCGACAGCCCTCTACTCCTAGTCCACACAAACTCAACATGTGAGAGATGCAGCTATATTAAGAACCTTGAATCCATGCTGTCTCACACACCAGTTTGTATATATGACAATGAGTGAGTTGTCAGCATGCACACCTCACATCCTACTCCACCCAAACCCACATTGCACATACCTACATATGCAGAGGTCTTCACCAGAACCATATCTAAACACCGAAGACCTCCCAAACAGAAACGCAAGCACGATACACATAATACTTCCTCTGCAGTACACAATACACATAATAGCTCCCATACCATTGTCTCACCCATCAAGCCCTTAAGGCAAACTACAAAACCAAACATATTAGTCATAGGTGATTCCATTCTGAGACACACAGATGTCCCTCTCACACGACTGGATAAGGAAAAGGTCATGGTTAACTGTCTGGCAGGTGCCAGAATACATCATATCACACATGCACGCATGTCTCTCAATGACATGTACTGTTATGACTCTATCATAGTCCATGTTGGTGTGAACAACTTGAGATGTACCTCTCTGGACTATGTGAAGAGAGACATGACTGAGCTCTCGGACTATATGTCTCAAGCAGGTATGTCCCTAGCCTTAAGCAGCATTTTACTTTCACCTAGGATGATGCCTCAATACAATCAAAAAAAAGATTGACTTTAATAATTTGCTTAGTTGTTGGTGTCATTCTAAGGGGTTCTAGTGTCTGTCAGCCTGGGATGACCTGGTTGACAGACTTCAGTTCTTTGCCAGAGATGGTCTTCATCTGTCATCCCTGGCATTTTGGCTACTGGCTAAGGTTCTTGCCACCCCCATAGGTCCTTTTTACTCAGTGTCTCAAGGACAAAATTCCTGATGTAAAAACACTGTCTAAAACAACCTCAAGTTTATGCTGCTAAACACTAGGATTCTTAACACGAAACTGCACTCACTGGAAGCAGTCCTCACCTTGGAAGATGCAGACATTTGTGCAGTCACTGAGATGGAGAGCACCCCATGGAAAACACCCCAGCCATACCAGGTTACACCTCCTTCCACACGTTCAGACTGCACATGGAAGGCATGAAAACTGAAAGAGGCGGTGTATCATTTTCATTAAAGATAAATACACCTCCAGATTGGTCAAACAGCATGATTCCCTGGATACACTTCAGGTGCAATTAACTGTTGGTAGGACACCTATTCAAGTCATTGCCAGCAACATGACCCCGCCTTCATGAATCAGGACACCAACTCTGCCTGTTTGGATCTACTTGAGTCTATCAAGATGTACCTGAACACCAGGGTTTTGGGTGACTTTAACTACTTACTCATCCACTGACTGGGCAAATTACCCGTGGTTAAACTCTCTTGCCCAAAGGTTCCTCAGCTTCGTTAATTCCAGTACCCTGGACCAGTTGGTTGTCACCCTCACAGGAGTGCCAACATCGTGGATCTGGTGCTTACCAATATGGGAGACCACTGTAGCACCCCCATTGTGAGGTCTTCCCTGGTGAGATCTGATCACAAATAACTATCACACCTGACCCCCCCCCCCCCAGCAGCAACTAAACTAAAAAACTTCTCCAAAGCAGATTATAACCTCTTACGTGATGGTATAAATAGCTTCTCTGCACTCCCCCCAGATGGAACTGGCAACTATGCCAGGTTCTACAGCAGTGCTGTAAACAAACACATGTATAATTGCACTGACTCGGCCGTACCTGACAGGACCAAAACAAGCTCCTCAAGGAAGAGCAAGTCTGCCTGGTGGACAACTGCTATTAGCAGGCTTTACAATAAGAGGAAAAAATTGCTATCTAAGAGTAAGAGGGAACAAGTCCTAAACTGCAAATCCTCCCTCATCGGCTTAAACAAACAAATAAGACTTCTTGTGAAGTCCTCCAAAGCAAACTATGAATCCAAATAAGCTTCCTCAACTAAAGACAACCATAAGGCATTCTTTAGTTACATCCGTAACCTAAAAGGAAAGGCCCAGATTTGTACCGAACTGGTAGTTAATGATACCACATATACTGAGCCTGTGGACATAGCTAATCTGTTGGCTGACAGTTTCTGTGAAAACGTCACTCCCCTGTCCCTGCCACACATACCTCATGACATCCCTGCCACTTATCCCCTACCTTGTATCTGTAAAGAGCAGGTTGTTAATGCCCTCTCTAAGACCAGGAACACAGCATCTGTGGGACGTGATAACATCCCAGGACATGTCCTACATGGGCTCCAACAAGAATTAGCAACACCAATGGGTACTCTTTTCAGTCATAGTCTAAGCACTGGCTTTGTCCCAGCTGAATGAAAAATGGCCACCGTTATTCCCTTGCACAAGAGTGGTGCTTCCACTGACCCCGGGAACTATAGACCTATTAGTCTGACTAGTCTTATCTACAAGGCCATGGAGCAAATCACCATGGACCTTATCAACAAAACAAAAAACAAAACAAAGAATATAAGGTGAAGGACCAGATGAGAAGGCAAAAAATGTGGAAAATGCATAAATATAGTTGCAAGTATAGAAAACTTCTGGAAGAACCTCATGTTGATCAGGAATGAACACAGGAATGGTTAAGGAGAGGTGAATTCAAACCAAGAGATGAAAGGTTAATATTGATGGCCCAAGATAGTGGGCTGCGTACACGTTGGTTTACAAAGTCCATTGAACATGTGGGAAAAACAGACAAATGTAGGTTTTGTAAAACCGAATTGGAAACAGTTGTACACCTCGTTGCTGGTTGCAAAATATTAATGGCAGAAGGACTGCATACCGAAAGGCATAATAATGTGGCAAAACTGTTGCATTGGGGATTGTGCAAACATTATGGTATTGAAGTGGCTGAAAAACACTGGAAACATGAGCTACAGGATCATCCATTACCAACAATTCAAACAATAGATGCTAGAAAACCAGATATAGTGGTCCAAGAAAAGAAGAAAAAAGTAGCATTGATCATTGAAATCACTCCACCCAGTGACTACAGTGTCTTGCGTACAGAGAGACGCAAAGTCATAAAATATCAGGATTTGCAGGCAGAAATGAGAGCAGTGTGGAAGAAAGATACCCAGATACTTCCAATAGAAGTAGGAGCAATGGGTCTTATAAAAACAAATCTACAGTCATATTTAGATATGCTACCAATACATGTAACTCCATACAAATTGCAGAAGGAATCATTACTGGGCACATTGCTGCAAAGAGCACTTCTCGCTGACATCAAAGATTAAATCAATACTAATTTCATGAACTTTAATCGTACTTTGACTTAGGAATGGGGTCCATTTCCATCACGGTAATAGAAACCCAACAGATATGGTGAAATTAAAAAAGGGAGAGACCTTATCATCAAAGATACAGGTAATCTCCAAACACTTGACCCTACTCAGTTTGGACTTGTCCAAGTGAGATAATGCCTGTTAAACCTTGTGGACTTCTCGAGACAGTCACCAAGGCCCTGAATGAGGGGAGATCTGTGCAGACAGCCTACCTAGACTTAGCCAAGTCATTTGACACTGCCCCCCACTCAGGCATCATTGACAAATTCACCCAGCTAGGTATCAACCCTTATATCATTAGATAGGTCACTAACTGGCTCACTTATAGAGCCCATGTAGTCAAAATAGGGGAATCCACCTCCAATAGCAGACCTGTAATAGGTGGTGTTCCACAGGGATCAAACCTGGGACCTCTCCTGTTTGGAATATATTTCTCCGAAGTACAAGCAAAAACTATAGGTCTGTGGCTGACAAAGTTTGCCGATGACTGCAAACTAGGAGCGGTCTTAGAATCTCCAAATGATGTCGGCATTCTACAAGAGGGTCTTGCACAAACAAATGATTGGTGCCAAAGTCATGGCCTTAAACTGAATGCAAAAAAATGTATTATCATCCCTTTTGGTAAGAGTGATGTTCCTACTAACTACGACATGAATAGCAACATCTTAAGAATGCACTCAGTGGTGAGAGACCTGGGCACTCAGGTTGACAGCAACCTCACCTTGGACCACCATGTTTCCTCAGTGGTAAGAAGGGCATTATGTATTGCTCATCTCATAAGTAAGGACATTGTCTCCAGAAAAAAAAATAAGTTATATAATCTACCTGTACTCTTCCCTCATCAGGCCAATAATTGAGTACAATGTCCCTTTTGGTATGTACTGTTCCAAGCACCTGCAGCAACTGGAGAGACCACAAAGGTTCCTCACAAGGAATATTCTAGGTCTTCAGCATCTGTCCTGGGTGGTTCATCTGAAATCATTGTCACTTTGTTCTGTTTCATACAGACTACTCAGAGGCGATCTCTACCTTGCATACAAGGCAATCTCTGACCCTGCTTTATTGGAAATGCATCTCTGTAAGTCAAATGGTACACGGGTTATTTGCTGTAAAGTCCTTAACCTGGTATGTGACATTAATAGAATCTGCTTGAGGGACAGATTTGTCTCCCAGAGGTTACCACACCTTTGGAACAGACTCCCACTTCATGTCAAACAGAGCATCTCATTGGCCCTCTTCAAATTCAAACTGGATGATTGGATGGGTAACCATAAATTCACCCAGGGCTAACAGCTGTGTCCCTCTTGGACAGGGGCAGTAGATGCTGATTGTGGAAGTAAGGGTAGAACTTGGCTAGGCTTGTAAGGGCCCTAGAGCCATTAAACTAGTAACTTCTTATGATCCTATATCTCCGAGTAGCTGCATAACACACACACACTGCAGCAGGAATGACCTTCTTCTTGTTACTTACTAAATGATCTACTTACTCCCTGATGTGTTTGTGGCGTCAGTAGGTTGCACTCAGTGTGTTTCCAGAGCAGTGACATTCAGGTTACCAGTTTCCAGCAATCTTTTGTTTCACTTTTATTTTTGAAGCCATTGGCATTAAGATGTGCAGAAAGGAAGACAGAGAGATAAATGAAGATGTTAAGTTGTCTATCTCGCCTTCATTCTTGCTGGATGGGTTCGGAGCCGACCTCGGCTCCGACTCGGCCACTCTAAAAGCTCGAGAGTTGGTTCCACCGGCTCGAGGCTCCCCTTATATCCCACAATGCTAGGCGAGAGTTACCTCAGATCTCGTTTGCCGCTACAGCTTCGAGGTTGGTTGCTTCTACCGGTTCCTGGTGAGTGTTAGCTTTTCTTCTAAAAGTTACTCTTTTACCCCTTTTTAAGTTAAATTCTTCTAAGATTAGTGTAGATTATAGAACTTTATCCCCGACCCTATATTTCCCGTTTCTTTCTAAAAGAACCTTTGGTTCTTCCCTTGGGCCTTAGGCCTTCTCTTCCCTAGGAGTGTTTGTGTAGTTTACTATAATTTTGTACTTAAATTCTAGTATTATTACAAAATTATTATATTTTCTGACAGGGTATAACTGGGTGTTTGAGTGTGTGTTTGTGTACACCTGTCAGTTAGGCTATGTCTAAAGAAGCAAAGGTCTCCGGATCCAAGAAGTGTGATGCGTGCTGTCAGAAAATGTCTCTGACAGGCGCTCACACTTCTTGTGTCTTGTCTGGGGCCTTTGCACCTGCAGGACTCCTGTGCTGTTTGCCATGGCTTCAGCCCCAGGGTCCTGCAGGAAAGAAAAAACAAGCTAATTCTGAGAGGCTTGTTGAAGCCAGAGGATTCCCTGTCTGTCTCAACAGGGAAGCCCTCTAAGGCATCGAGGTCTTGGCTCCGGCTTCTGAGCCGAGACCTCAGGTTGTTCAACCTTTGCCTTTATCGGCTCCGGCTGGAGCCGATAAGACTCAGTCCACAGTTTCTGTGGCTTCCTCGGCTCCGGCGGGCCGAGGTTATCGAGGTACCCGTGTCGGCTCCGACAAGATCTTGAGCCGACAACCAGAAAGAGGTCTAGGTCACCTTCTCTTGGCTCCGTTCATTCGGCTCCAGGATCTCCCCTGCTGTCTGAGCGGGCCAAAGGTCTCATTCCTCTAGGTCATCGAGGCTCTCGATCATGACCTTCAGAGGGTGGTGAGTCGACTACTTAAGTCCGAGGCACTAGCCCAGATGCTTCACAGCCCGACTCATCAGTCGGTGCCGCCCCGTCCATCAACTCTTTCCTCCTTGACTCTTTTGAGTTGGGCCGGGTCGTCGGAACCGAGACTGTGGTCACCGAGCCGAGACAATTGTCTTCGGCGCCGTCGTCGGCTCCGTTTTCTTCCTTGGAGGAATCTCGGCGCCGGACTTCCCTCGTCGGCTCCGAGGGGGTGAGTGGCATCGGACCCTTGTCCGACCCCTCTCCCTCTCGGTGCTTGGCGCTGGTGAGTTCGGCCCCGACATCGACCTCGGAGCCATCACTGTCGGTGCCGAGGGGGGTCCTTAGCTCCTCGGAGCGGGGACCTCTGGCTCTGCCTGACAGGGGTGCATTCGAGGTCATGCGGAGTGTGTTAGAGCCTGGCTCTACTCCACAGTCGGCTCCGTCAGCCCCTCCCTCTATGCTGCCTCAGGGTAAGTCGACTCACTCCCTCATCCCGGACCGCAGAGAGCCAGCTCCTCAGGAGCCCCTTGGGGATTTCATCCTCTTCCGAGGCCTCTCCTGATTTGGCAGAAGAGCCTCCTCGGAAGAGGAAGTGCAAGAGGAAGCACATTGACTCACCTGAGTCTATCACGTCGGACACAGATCTGGATGATTCTGAGGGTTCCCCCGTTCCCCTTCTGAAGATGTCTCATTTGCAGACATTCTGGAGATCCTGAAACAGAGGGGAAATTGGCCAGCCCTCAACCCTTTGGAGGACGAATCTGTGTATCTTGAGGCGTTTGGCTCTCGTCCTTCCACCTCCTGGGTGTCCCCCTTGACCCCCTCATGCAGGTGGTTGCTAAGAAGGCATGGGCGGCTCCTGATTCAGTGGACCCCACTCCCAGGAGACCCTCCAAATTCATCACAGCTCCATCAGACAAGCAGTTTTATCAAAAGGAGTTTCTGTGGATGCTGTGGTGGTAGCTGCTGCCACAAAGAAGGAACTGGCTGATCCTTCAGTGCCTGTCCATCCACCTAACAAGGAATCTAGGTCCATGGATAGGTGCAGAAGCGGATGTTCTCCCCAGCGACATTTACCATGCGTTCCCTGAATTACCTGTGCCATTTCACTCGTCTTCAAAGGGACTTGATCAAGGAAGCGAGTGAAATGTTAAGGACCCTACAGCTGCGGGTTTCAAGAGAAAATGAACACACAGCTGGCTACCCTTAATTGGATATCAAACTCCTCCATGGCCCTCCTGTCTTATGCGGCCGATGGAGCGAGCAGAGCCGCAGGGACAGGGGTAGCCTTACGTGGCACGCCTGGATGCGGCTATGCAACTTGCGGAACCTTTCAAGGCGTCTTTCACGAACTCCCCTTTTGATGGATCATCTCTCTTTGGTCCTCAAGTGAAAGAAACCCTGACTAGGTGCGAGACTGATGGCAAGACCCTTTCTGCCGTCGGAGTCCGTTTTTCGACTCCTTCTAGGCCTTACCCCAAAGGCCAGAAGGGTGGGAAGATGTGGTTCCGTAAACAATCTCAAGGGACTTTGCCTGGCCGACAGAGTCGTTTTTCCTACCAAAGGCAGAGGTGGGAATAACAATGGTAGGCGTCGCCCTAGGGGCAGGGGGGGTCCGCAGAACCAGGGCAATCGGGAAGCCTTTCCTGACAAGCCCTTTCAGCATCCCTGAGGTGTTGCCCGACTGCCCATCTTCGGAGGCATTCGGGGAAGATTGTCACTGTACCCAGAAGCCTGGCTATCCTGACTCAAGACAAATGGGTACAGTCCATCATTTCGAAGGCTATTCTATCCCCTTTCTTCGTTTTCCAAATCAGTCAAAAAATCCCTTCCAGATGTTCCACCGCTCAAAGGGATATAGCAGCTTTGGAAATTTCAAAACTGCTTGCAAAAGAGCAATTCAGTCAGTGCCAGCAGACCAGCAAGGATCCGGAATCTACTCAAGGTTCTTTTTAGTTCCAAAGAAAACAGGGGACTGGAGACCGATTTTGGATCTCAGTGTCTTGAACAAATCAGTCAAGAAAACAAGATTTCGGATGGTCACGCTGCAATCCATTCTTCCCCTTTTGGGCAAAGGAAACTGGATGTGCTCCATAGACCTTCGGGATGCGTACTATCACATAAAGATGAACAGTCGCTCCAGAAGATTCCTCCGCTTCAGGCTAGGAACCAGTCATTTTCAGTTCAGGGCCCTGCCCTTTGGTCACCACTGCCCCCCGGGTGTTTACCAAATGCATGGCAGTGGTAGCTTCTCACCTGAGGCGACAAGGATTCCAGGTGTTTCCATATTTGGACGACTGGCTTCTCACAGCTCCCACCAAGCATCTCCTTTTGATGGCCAGAGATTATACTTTTCGCGTTTGTCAAAAACTGGGTATTTCAATAAATTGCGAAAAGTCTGTTTTGTCGCCTTGTCGTACTATTACCTACATAGGCGCAAATTTAGATACTATAAACATGTCTGCAACGCTAACGAACCAAAGGATATCAGACATTCACAAATTGGTGTCACTTCTTCTCAACAACAACAGAGCCAAAGCCAGGTTAGTTCTAAAGGTGTTGGGAATCATGGCAGCGGCCATACCTCTCCTCCCATTGGCCAGATACCACATGCGGATCCTTCAGTGGATACTTTTTTCTCAATGGTCATACCAGGAACTTCCAATGTCTCACACCATTATGATCAAGCGTGCAAAAGCATCTCATGTGGTGGATGTCTTCCCCCCAGCTCCTGTCGGGAAGACCATTTGTTCCACCTCCTCCGGTTGCTACTCTGACAACGGATGCCTCCCTGATCGGGTGGGGGGGGCATTATCAGGGCAGGACAGTCCAGGGCACATGGCAACCAAACGAATGCCACTTGCACATAAATGTTCTGGAGATGAGAGCAGTGCTTTTAGCGTTGCAAGCCCTTCAAGACTCTCTTCCCTTAGGAGCGATTGCAATCCAGACAGACAACATGTCTGTAGTGTGGTACATCAACAAACAAGGCGGAACCAGATCATACCCCTGTGTCGAGAAGCACTCAGACTGTGGCAATGGGCGATTTCTTCTCAGCGTTTTCTGATAGCAACGCACATCCCGGAAGTCCAATCACATTGCGGACAAGTTGAGCAGAGCTATACTCATGCCTCACGAGTGGTCTCTGAAAGACTCTGTAGTGAGAGATATTTCTCAAGTGGGGTCAGCCTTGCTGCGATCTTTTTGCTACTCCCCAAAACAGCAAGTGCAGAGAATACTTCACTCTATTCCCTTTACCAGGCCAACCCAGCAGGGGCGCTCTAGTCCAAGTTTGGCCCGGGACTTCTGTATGCATTTCCTCCTTTCCTCTGATCTCTCAAGTAATACAGAAAGCTATCGCTCAGAAGGCCTCATTGATCCTCATTGCTCCTTACTGGCCTCGACAAGTGTGGTTCCCCTTTCTACATCGTTTCTCTTGGGCGACCGTGGAGTCTGGACCTAGTTCCAGATCTTTTGATCCACCAATCGGGTCAGTTTCATCGCTCCCTCCCCTCTCTGAACCTCACTGCTTGGTTCCTCCAGTTCCAACCGTAGCCAGGCTTCCTCATTTATCTCACTCGGTTAGAGATATATTGATAGCTTCCCATAAATCTTCCACTCGAAGATTTATTTGAGTAAGTGGAACGCTTCTCATATTGGGCACAAGGCAAGGACATAGATCCTTTCACTGCTTCCATCCAACTAGTCCTTGATTTTCTTGCTGAACTCTTCCATGCAGGTTCATCTCCATCTACTATTAAGGTTCAATTGGCAGCTATTTCTAATTTTCATGTGGGCATTTCTGAATCTGCCCTAATGTCCCACAAACTTTGCAAAGCCTTTTTGAAAGGAGTTTTTCTTCTCAGACCTCCTATAAGAAATCCTCCTTCTCCTTGGGACCTAAATTTAGTTCTTGCTTCCTTGATTCTTTCCCCTTTCGAACCTGCAGCTTCATGTTCCTTGAAATTATTATCATGGAAAACTCTCTTTCTGGTGGCTATCACATCAGCTAGAAGAATTTCAGAACTTCAAGCACTCAGTTGTCGTTCTCCTTATCTTTTGTTCCATAAGGACAGAGTATCCTTACGAACTAACCCGTCCTTTTTGCCTAAGGTGGTTTCAACATCAAATCTAAACCAAAGCATTGACCTCCCTGTCTTTTCCCAGAGTATTCAAATAGGTCTGAACAAAATTACACTGCCTGGATGTTCATCGTCAATTAAGGTACTACTTGGACAGGACAAACAATTCAGAAAATCTGATCAGCTGTTTGTCTCCTATGCGAAAGCAGAAGGGACTTCAGTTTCAAAGGTATCATTATCCAGATGGCTAACATCTCTGATTACCCTTGTTTATGAGATTAGACACCAAAGACTGCCTAATAAACCTAAAGCCAATTCCACCAGAGCTTTGGCTACTGCTCTAACCTTTCAAGACAGTCTGCCTATTGACACCATTTGTGCAGCGGCTACTTGGGCTACTCCTCACACTTTTATTTCCCATTATAAGTTGGATTTAGCTTCTAGGCATAGAGCTAATTTTGGTTCCACTGTTCTCAGGAGTCTGTTCCGTTAGGCCACCGGGACAAGGTGCTAGGGGCCGGTCCCATCCAGCAAGAATGAAGGCGAGATAGACAACTTAACATATAGAAGTTATGTTCTTACCATAACGTTCCATGTTAGTTGTCTTCTTCTCGCCTTCTTCTTCGTCACCCTCCTTCCCCTGGCCTGGATAGACCTAGAGGAGTTGTGATCGTGACCTCTCTTTCTACCACCTCTTTCTTAGTTATATGCTATTATGCATATTTCTTGTTTCAGGATGTAGGTCATCCTTCTTCTTCCTGTTGTTAGAGGTGGATTCTGTTTTTACAGTTATACTGTTTCTGTTATAAGCTGGGGTTAGCTTACAAACGAGATCTGAGGTAACTCTCGCCTAGCATTGTGGGATATAAGGGGAGCCTCGAGCGGTGGAACCAACTCTCGAGCTTTTAGAGTGGCGGTCGGGCGAGGTCGGCTCCGAACCCATCCAGCAAGAAGAAGGCGAGAAGAAGACAACTAACATGGAACGTTATGGTAAGAACATAACTTCTATTTGCTTAATTACAAAGTCTGCATTGCTTTCATTTACCATACTGGACCGGCACTGCTTTCAGTAGCTCACAGAAAAAGGAGTCTCAGAATGACTGAAGAGAGCAGAAATGGTGCTGATGAAAGAAAGCGATCCATCTTTTGTCAAAGGGTTACATGCACTATTGATCAGTGGGGAAGCTGTGAAGCACAGCTTGTTCATCAGAGAAAACAGCAACTAGATTCCCTACCAGGTTAGTGTTGACAAGCAGAGAGAGGGTAGGGAGTTCTTGGGTATTTCATCTAGAACTTCAATTAGATTTGACATGATCTTGACATATGTGTATGTTTGCATTTGCACAAGTGTATGCATTATGTGTGTGTGTGTGTGTGTGTGTGTGTGTGTGTGTATGTATATACACACACACACACACACACACACACACACACATATATATATATATATATATATATATATATATATATATATATATATGGTTCCCCTTTATAAGCTCGAAATAGTACATGCTCGAAATGCAGTATCTCGAGACTATAAAGGCGAAAGACTGGAACCTCGAAAGCCAAGAAGCGCGAAATTCAAAAGGTGGAAAAGTGACTGACGGCAATGCAAAACAAACACAAGTATCTTTTACTGCAGAGTATTACATATGTTTATTGAAATGCAGTTTGTAGACAATGATTACACTGCCCCAGGTTCAACTGGTGAAATTTATGTGACTGTCTCATCGCAGAAAGGAGCTCCAGTGCTATTGCTAGATGGCTATGTGTTACACAGAGAGAAGATCCACAAACACAAGACGTACTGGTGCTGTAAATGGAAACATGGTGAAAAATGTAAAGGTAGGGCCGTGTCTATGAGTGTGCCCAATGGGGAAAAGCTGTTGAAGTCAGTGAGGCATGTGCATCCTGGAGACCCTGTTGAAGTTGAGCAGTAC